>NC_043006.1:42251759-42256759 GCF_006345805.1 Octopus sinensis
AGATAGATAGATAGATAGATAGATAGATAGATAGATAGATAGATAGATAGTGTCTCTGTCTGTGTGTGTCCTTATCTCGTGTAGCTTTTGGAAATAATATAAATCTTAAACTGCAATAATTTTAATTAATATGATCAACTTGAATTCAGTATCCCTGCTTGGCCGAAGTCCAAGTACTTAAACTAATAAAACACAATAAAGGAATGCATTAAGAGTGGGATAAACAGAGAGAGAGAGGCAACAACAGAAAAAGAGAAATGAGTGAGAAATATATACGTACTTACTTAACGTGTACTGGGAGAACAAACACGGTGAAATATGTTTACTTAAGAATAATTTGTGAGAGATTGTTTCTTCAAATTAAAACTATTTAATTTGAAAATTGATATAAGTAAGAATTAACCATAAATCTTTCTGTGCCTTTCCAATAGTTTGTTTTTAAGATTTATTGCTAAAGTTAGTCCTCACAAAAGAGAACATACCAGAATGGAATGTTCAAATGTTCTTCAAAGTAACTCAATCTAATCTCCCGCCTTGAGTAATTTCTTGGCTAAAATTGATTTAATACAATATTATTAAGATTTGTCTCTTAATGTAAGACCTTACCGTATGTTTGATTAATTCTGTCGTCCTTCGAGAAAATGCTGTCGTTTAAGATAAGAGCTAATCTCATTAGTATTCGCTTAATCAACCATGCATTCGACTCTTATATCCAAAGTAAGAGCAATAACGGAAAAGACATCGAAGCCTACGACACACATACCTACGTATATAGGTGTGCATACACTGATAGAGACAGAGATAGATAGATAGATAGATAGATAGATAGATAGATAGATAGATAGATAGATAGATAGATAGATAGATAGATAGATAGACAGACAAATAGATAGATAGATAGACAGACAAATATATATATATATATACATACATACATACATACATGCGTACATACATTCATAGATAAAGAGACAGAGACAAGAAGACAGGCAGACAGATAGATAGACAGACAGATAGATAAATAGAACAAAGGGAACGATAGATAAATGTGTTTGCCTACGTGCGTGTGTATGTGTGTGCACACGCACGCGCGTATCTGTGTGTGTGTGCGTGTGTGTGTGCATAACTAGTACTCCGTTGGTTGCGACGATGAGGGTCCTAGTTGATCCGATCAACAAAACAGTTTTTTTTTTTTTGTGCAATTAACGTGCAAGTGGCTGAGCACTCCACAGTCACGCGAATCCTTAGCGTAGTTCTGAGGGAGATTCAGCCTAACACAGAATGGGGCAATACTGGCCCTTTGAAACACATTACCACAGCACTCACTATTGCCAGCTGAATGGACTGGAGCAACCTGAAATAAAGTGTATTGCTCAAGCACACGACCTTCCGCTTCCCAAATCATGAAGTTACGTGCCTTCACTGTGTGTATACGTATATATATCTATATATATATATATATATATATATATATATATATATATATATATATATATATATCGTCTGTAAAATAGCATAGATCCGAAAGAAGATTGCCCCATTCTGTGTTAGGCTGAATCTCCCTCAGAACTACGCAAAGGATTCGCGTGACTGTGGAGTGCTCAGCTACTTGCACGTTAATATATACTGCTCTATGATATAGAGCAGTATATATTAAATGGGGAAGGCCGGTTTATGGGATTGCATTAGATTTCCCATCCATAAAAGTTTTAACTTTATGACGTATCGTCAGATCCCAATACCTGTTGGCCCAAAACCTCTTTATATACGCTTATTAATAATTGAATGACAAAAGAACAGGAGAATTTCGTAATCAACTCTATTATGTTACAGTCGTTTCTGCTATAAGAAACAGTGAACTCATAACTGAGTTCTTGTGCAACATGTTATAGCTTCCTCAGAGCCAAACAGATGTAAGCTATTGGAGTTCATTAGGTAGTTCCTGTTTCCTTATCATTCAATAATTAATAATACGCTCTGTACACGCTTAACGCTTTACTCTAATGCAGGGGTTCTCAACAGGGGCCATATAAGATTTTGCAATATAGTAAATTGGGGTTTCACAATAATTTTTCAAGGGCTGTGAAAATGCTGTGCTTCAGACCAGTAAGGTTTATGTACAACAAATATGTTCACACTACACAAAATATTTTAACGTTTTTTATACAATTCTAAAAATACAAAGGATCTTTTTAAACATCGTATGGCTATGGAGGTCCACCCCAGTGAAACAAGAATCAGAGGGGCCCATAGGTAAAGAAATGGTTGAGAAACACTGCTCTAAAGCAAATATGCATCGTGTCCTAACAGCTGATTATTTGTATCATTATACCTACGTATAGACACACACACACGCATACACACGCATATATATATATTGATGCGACTCTACCCAAGACTGTTTTCTCCCCCTATCGTTTTCTATCTCATCCTTTCTCTAATTCCTTTTTCTCCCCTTCACCATTGTCTATCTGTCTCTCTCTCACCCTTTCTCCTTTACTCTCTCTCTCTCTCTCTCTCTCTCTCTCTCTCTCTCGTTTCTCACACATGATCATTGTCCATCTTCCTTTTCCTCACTTGATCATCTTTCTTTTCTTTCAGGGCTTTCCTAAAGACTGGACGTATCCTGTCTCTCTCTCTTCTATCTTTTCTCTTGACAAAGAAAATATTTCTCCATCGTTCGCTATTTTACCGTCGTTCTGGTCTAACGACCCTCGTTCGGCTTCCTTGTATGTCTCCATTGTCTTGTTTTTGTTCCCAGATTTGACCCTCCACAATTCCCAAATTTTATTTTGGTACTTATGGAGCAACTGTCTTCGAAGACTCATATTGTCGTTCAATGCTTGAAATGAGGAGTAGATAAACAGCCGACAACTGATGAAGGATCGTTCTTTATGTTACTTGTCCTGTTCCATTTGTTTCTCTCGTTGTTTGCGTATTGAACTCATTGGCTTTTGTATTTCATTTTTTGGTGTTGGTGGTGTCCTGTACCAATATATGCATATATATATATATAATATATATATACACACATACATACATACATATACACACATATATATATATATACACACAAACACACACACACAAATATATGTGTGTGTGTGTGTGCGTATGTATATATACAGGAATACAGGAATCCCTCGCCATATCGTGAGTAGATACATTTGGTCTTTTTACACCTTATACTGTAAGAGAGAATCTTTTTTTATTCGCGGTAAATTGCACCACCGCCACCTTCTTCTTCTTCTTCTTCTTCTTCTTCTTCTTCTTCTTCTTCTTCTTCTTCTTCTTCTTCTTCTTCTTCTCTTCTTCTTCTTCTTCTTCTTCTTCTCTAATCGCGTGAAAGCGTTACCGACGGGCTAAGTAACGCAATGACAAGCAGAATTGTTATAAGATATCCACAAAAAATATTTCATTTCGTTTTTTCCTGTTTTCGTTGTTTCATTTGTTTTGTTTTTGTGAATGAATTGTGTATAGTATTTATTTTAATTTTGTATTCTTCCATTTCGTCTCCATTTGAAGTGAATTGTTTGATACACTCTGTTCAACATTTTACATATTTTTTCAAGATTTTAATAATCATTTTTTTTGTCAGATTATCATGAAAAATGCTTATATTTTCATGGATTGAAATATTAATTCTAATACTAACTCTATGAAGAATATAAAGACTTTACTATCCTGCAGATTTATTGGGACATTTCTGTAGAATGAGCACTCGTGTAAAACTATAAGGTACCATTACGTGAGACGATATCTCATAAAACGTAGTGATAATATTGAAGCAAGTCCCAAATTATTAGCCTATAATCTTTCAGAAAGTGAATATTGTCCAAAAATTTATATTCAGAATATTCATATATGTGTGTGTATGTATGTGTATATATATATATATTAATCCATGTAGTATTAGTCAGTTTAAGAATATATTCATTAAATTTGGCTGAAATTGATGGTTGAGCGTTTGGTCCAGTCGGATGCGCAAGGAGCCGTCGTAGCGTTGATTTGTGAGTTCGATTCTGGCTAGGGCTAGCTCATCATTTTTCGGTCATTTACTTGTGTTCAAAAACTGTACCTTCAAATCGGAGAATATGTATTATTATGGCATTATTATACAGTTATTATGATATTATGAGTCTTCCATAGTAGCTTTCCCTCCGTAACTTACAAAGCCTTTCTGGTTTGTTTGCAAGTATTATATATATATATATATATATATTATATATATATATTATATATATATATATATATATAAAGAAAGAAAAATAACCAGATAGCAAGCATGTAGGCAGATAGGATATTTATATGTAAGTGTATATATGTCTCTATGTATATGTGTATGTACATATACCTGGATTTCTAATTTAAGGCCAGGGCCAGAGAATCGATTGAATTTATTTCAGTACATGTCAGTTAAATTTTTAATCAACCCTGAAAGATTGAAAAGGCAGATTTTATCACTGTCAGATTTGAACTCAGTTTACCAAGAGACGTTACAATATAGTGCAAGGCTTTGGGCCCAGTAGTCCGTTGTTTGTCTTACATGTTCTCTCGAGAGAGATTGCTCTAAACAACATTGTTTTTGACCAAGGTTAGAGATATTCTATTACGTACAACCGCTTAAATGTTCTGCTATTTAGTTTCATTATACCACGTTCAGAAATCGTTAAGATCAGCTTTGCCTTTCATTTCTCCGCATTCGATAAAGCAAATACCTGTGAAATAATTTATCATAATCCCTCGTTTGACAAGAGGGATAGTTAACACTGTGCCTTGCAAACTATTGATACATAACGTAATATTCCCATTTTCTGTTCTTGTCCTTTTCTGTGTCGTTTCAGCTGTCCCCGGAAGGCGTAACGTTGTTAAATACGAATGTTGTCCACAAATTTACTTGGATGCAACTTATACAATTCATATTCGTCGTCGAACTCTATATTATGGCTTCAACATCATCATACCGTGTGTGCTTATTTCTGCACTGTCTCTGTTATTAT
>NC_043006.1:42261759-42274259 GCF_006345805.1 Octopus sinensis
CGGCCCGAAAGTCGTCTTGAACAGGCGGGTCAGGTATTCCTCGTCAATGCCCAGGTTCGCCCCAAGATCGTCGTCGTACCTCTCCTCCACTAAGCCCCTGGACGGCATTGTTGCTTGAGAGCAACACGATACTCACGGTGTCATTCGTTCTTCCTCGGCCTCTTTTTGATCCTCGACTGCAGTTTGGTCATGGAGACGAGCGGCGGGAAAGCATGCTTCACAAACGGCGACCACACCTGTTCACCGTCGTCTACGTAGAGTCGGAATTGTTGCAGTCTCAGTGCGTGTCTGCGCATCGTCAACCACGGCATGCCCAGCCATCCTTTTAACTGGTGTTGACAGCAAATAGATCGCCTGACTATCGGGACGCATCCTTTCCACAAGAAGCGGAAGAGAATGCGTTCTAGTTTGGTGATGGTAGGCACCACGGTCAGGTGGTAGTAGATGACGGACGCGATGTACGTGTTCGACACCTCCGCTCGACCTTTTAGGGACAGTTTCCTCTTGGCCTATTGCCGGGCGAAGGTGACCACCCTACTCGTTATCTCGTTCCAGTTCTTCTCCATTTGGAGGTCCGGACCAAACCAGATTCCGAGCAACTCGTCCGGACCATCAATCCAGCGTCCCACGACGGAAGCTCTGGTGGACAGCATGGGCTTGCTTCTCCGGGTGCCGAGCCACAAGCCCACTGACTTTTCCCTGTTGACTTTCGCTCCTGTTACCGCTTCGCGGTCTTTCAGTATCTCACCGACCAGCTCGATGTGCTCGTGGCTAGACATTATGACGGTGACGTCGTCTGCGTATGCAGACACGCCCATCAGAGTCGCCAGCTTCCACAGTAGTGGCTCGAGAGTCAATACGTATAGAAGCGACGAGAGGGGGCATCCCTGACGGACAGAACCTGCAATGTTGAAAGGTCTCGATAGATGTCCATTTACGCGAATTACCGAACGGATGCCTCTGTACGAAGCAGCTATCTTGACTCCAAACAAGTCTGGCATGCAACTGTAAAGCTCGTAGGATAGACCATCCAAACCCAGCGATTTGTCCCTCGAGCATTCTGACATCGCGTCCCGCACTTCCGCTGCCGTGATGGCATCTTCACGGCCTCTCTTGTCGAGCATCGTGGCAGGCTGTGTAGGTAGGCACTGAAGTCTACCCTGCGTTCTCGCCCGCCACTCGTCCCGAACTGTCGGGCAAAATGCTGTTGAAATGCCTCACACATTTTACTTGGCTCGAATAATTCATGCCCCTGTTCATCTACCAGAGACCGAACGGTGGCTTTGTTGCCCTGTTGCGCCTCCACCACCCGGGCCTCTCGTGCGGCTCCAACACCTTCGTTCCTTTGAGCACGCATCCTAGCTCTGACAACACACCCTTTGTGTTTGGCGTTGAAGTGTTGCTTGAGGGCCAACCTCACTGCCAAAACGTCGGATACGATGCCACTTCTAATTGCCTCTTCTAACTTCTTAACTAACTCACCCTCTACTCTGTTTCTATCTATGGCTAGTGCTTTGCTATACCTAATCGCTTCTGCTTTTATTGCTCTCTTGAGGGCAAACCACCATTTGTTGTTGATGATGGCTGGATTTCACTATTTCGCTACGTTTCAGTTCTGTATGCTCGAGCCTTCTTCGGGAGTCTCGTGATTCACTTAAGTGCCTTGCCTTGGATTGAACTCAGACTAATAAGTAATATAAAATCTCGGGAATTTGGAGAATTTTAAACTCCATGTCATACGTATTTCATTGCAGTATAGGAAATACATAGACACAGAGAATGAGAGACAGAAGTTTGCGCGTGTGTGTGTGTCTAAGTATCCCAAACGTGTATGCACGCGCAAGTGTATTGTATAGACATATGCATATATATATATATTTCTACTGTATGCTACGCCTATCTCTGAATATCACCTGTATTTCTATATACCATAGACATGTAATATGGTTTCTAGCTTACATCGTCTGCTTTCACTAACAACCCCCTCCTGTCTCTTTCATGTAATATAAACCATCTCTATCACATTGAAACAGACTGTTAGTTCATAATATTAGTTCATATAAACAAATTTACCAAAATAGCTATGCACTACTTTAAATAATATAAAGTAATTATAGCTTAATGCTATATTTTTTAATCAAATTAGCATAGAATCTATTGTTTAATCCCCCAGGCTCTTTTTCGTTACACAAATTCACTGGGATAACATCGCCTTAATGTTAAATCAATGGTTTTCTTTAAATCAATTTTTGTTCTAAACAAATTCGTTTGTATACTTATAATTACTAATATTTTCTACTTTTGCACATTATTAACTTTGCCCAGTATCACTGTTGTCATATTTAATAGCTACAAATTCTATTAGTCTTCTGCAAGCTGTCTACAATATATTACATAAAACTCATCCGTTATTTTAACAGATTTCATAATCAAATTTTTTGCTTCCCTAATAACTTTTTCTGCTAAAAGCACAAAGCCTGGAATTCATGGGAAGTGGAATGGTCAATTACATCGACCACAGTACTTGACTGGCACTCAGTATATCGACCCAGAGAGGATCAAAGGCAAAGTCGACCTCGGCGGAATTTGAACTCCGTAAAGACGGACGAAATGCCGCTAAGCATTTTGCCCGGCGTGCTGACGATTCTGCCAGCTCGCCTCCTTTGCTTCCCTTATAATGCTTCATTATATATTTAAGGTCAATAAACGTTGACCGTTTAGCCTTGTTAACCCTTTTTTCAATAAACTTCAATTTTATCAACATAGCAGTTCCATTCAAAAACTTGTTCCTTTACAGTAAACCCTCGCCATATCGCGCTTCACCTATCACGATTCAACTATCGCGGTTTATTATTTAAACTTACGTCAATTCCTCCGTGGTGTTGTTTTGCATTTATAATAAAATAAATATATAGAAATTATAAAAATAATATCAAAATATACATCACAGTACTGTTTCTACTTTGCGAATTTTCACCTATAGCGGAGTGTTTTGGAACGTAACACCCGTGATAGTCGAAGGATTACTGTATATAATTTTAAGCCCTCCTTCAGTCTCAATCACCATTCCCAAAATCCAAGAAAATAAATTCAGGGTTACAACCAACATTTATTACATTTATTTCCCTTAATTGAAAATCACAATAAATCTTACAATTAATTTTATAAATTCAGACAAATACTTGAAATCGTTCTGCATTCATTATTATGGCTTTTTCCAAAGAATATTTCGTCGAAAGGAAAATGTTTTTTCCAGCGAAAAATTACGACAGTAATCAACATGTTCACGCTCAAATCTGCCAGAAATTACTGAAAATATTAGATACTGTATTGCTTGGATTTTTCGCTGCTTTGCGTGCACCCCATGAATTACTTTCAGCTTGGCAGGCATCAAAACGCATCAGTAAATAATTAATTTGCTGATTTCTTTAAACAAGAGCCAATGGTTTTGTTAGATTCATCAGGCCGGAGGGATAGCCTTAACTGAAGAGACACACAACAAGGTCGAAAAAAGCAGTCGCTCAAAGTCCTCTTATACCAATGAAACACGAGAACTATGAGCGCAAATAACTAAAAAATACGAGGTATTCTTCGATGAGGATAAATGACTGTGATAAATTCACGTTCGAATCTTCCAGGATGTATAAGAATGGAATTTTTTTCTGGTTTCTCGCTGTTCTGTATGCACTCATAAAACAGCAAATTTCTTGACTTCAATACAAAAACGACATTATCAGTTTTATAGATTAGTTTCTTGGGGCCTGGTCTTGTGTGTGTGTGTGTGTGTGTGTTGTGTGTGTGTGTGTGGTGTGTGTGTGTGTGTTTCTTTACGTCTCTCTGTCTCTCAGTCTGTCAAATGTATTTAAGTAAATCTTACATTGTCTTCTCTATCTGTCTGTTTTCTTCTGTATATAATTCTTTCTCTCCCTCTTCCTTTCTCTCACTCTCTATCTCTTCCTCTTTCTCTCTCTCACTTCTTCCCTATCTCTTTCTCTCTCGCCATAGATTTTATTCTCTCTTCTTATTCCCACCTCTTCATGCTTACACACAAGCGCACATGCATATTTATGTAAGTGCATATGTATAACAATATGCATACTTATAGGTATAGATATTTCTATATATACCCGCATACATATGTGTATATGTATGTGTGTGTGCGTTTGTGCGTGTGTGTGCATGCATATAAATGTACTTTCGTGTGCTATGATCAATATACCACACCACACAAATACATAGATAGATGGATGGAAAGAAAGAAAGAAAGATAGATAGATAGATAGATAGATAGATCGATCGATAGATAGATAGATAGATAGATAGATAGATAGATAGATAGATAGATAGATAGATAGATAGATAGATAGATAGATAGATAGATATGTAGGTATATAGATAGACAGATAGATAGATATACATATATATACACACATATGTATACATACTTATATATATGTGTGTGTGTATGCACGTATGGATATTGATCTATATTTTCTTTTGATTTTCCTATTTGTCTGTGTCTATGCGTACATGTGTGTATGCATATGTATGTGTATGAGTGTGTGGATACATGCGCACGTGTGTGTGTATGTGCGCACGCATGAGCGTTTGTGTTTTTACATACGTGTTAGTGTTAGTATTTGTGTAGTATGTGTTTATTATACTTTACAAGTGACACACAAGACTTCATCGATTAATCTAATCCCTAGAGAATTTAATGGATGAATATATATACACACGCATATATTTAAATGCACTTAATAAAATACATACGCATACATATATATATACATGCATACATACACACATACATACATTCATATATACATTGATATATACATGCATATATAAATTTACGTTTTATAAACGTCGATGCTGAATAGGGTGTTTGCCAAAGATCTTAACTCAGTCTATCGTAGTTTCAGTGTAAACATCACAATCTCTATAAAAGACACTCTATCAGAAGAACAAGCTGAAAGCTTCTTGAAGTCTATATGGAGAAGAAATCATAAGTTCGACAAACAAAGCTGCATTGCAAGAAGTTGGAGACAAAAGAAGACCACCACCACCACCACGAAGACGACGACGGCGATGACGATACGGGTGGCGGTGCCGACGGCGGTAGCGGTGGTGAAGAAGAAGAAGAGAAGAAGAAGAAGAAGAAGAAGAAGAAGAAGAAGAAGAAGAAGAAGAGGAAGAAGAATGGGTCTACTACTAGCATGTTGGACAAAAACTATATGAAATGAATGGTTCAATAGTGGAACCGGTTCTAAAGAAATGACAAATATAAAATCATAAAATTCTCTTGCCCAAGATATTTGTACAGGAATTTCGCGTTTTATCACCAAAGTTGGTAACCCTGTATGGAAAACGTATCAGGAGTATATTATGTGCTCAAACGGTTGACCATTGAAGTTACTTTTTTTTTTCTTTGCAGAAATAACCAAATCACCGAAGTTAGAATAATTACAACCCCTGTCCTGTCTTAATATCATGCATGATACGTAATCTGTTTACAGAATCATTATTGTATTTCCACAAATATGAGCAGACTGGGAGAATGGCAAGAATTACAGGAGTCATCTCATGCAATAACAGGAGTCGTATCGTGCAATAAACCGGGTAGAAACAGTGAAAAAATACGCGGTAATTTGGCTGCAGTGTGGCTAGACTACTAGGAAATTGTTGATAATATAGCACATGGGTGGATTATCTAAGTGTTCTCTTTGCTGGCAGTAGGATAGAGGAAGAGATGCTGAGAGAGGGAAGAGGAGTAGAGAGAAGGGGGGGAGAGTAGAGAGAAGGGGGGAGAGTAGAGAGAAGGGGGGGAGAGTAGAGAGGGGGAGGAGTAGAGAGAGGAAGAGGGAAGAAGAACGAGTTTAAGTTTAAGGGAAGAGAATCACTTCTAAGTTTTATTTTCTGGTTTTTTTTTTTTGTTTTTTGTTGTGTTTTTTTACTCTAGTTTTAAGTTGGAAAATTTTGGCCCGAAATTGAAAGAGGAATTGTGTAAGCTTTACATTTAACCAAAGTACTACAAGTGATAGCTGCTATTCAACTTCTTTCTAAGACATTATAAACATCTTTATTTCTGGTAGATAACAAACCAATTACATCTGACATGCAATTTTAAAATGGTACTCTGCATGGCGATAGTTTATCTGGACTCTTCTTTGTCCTCTCGCTAAATACGATCTCACAAAACATAATGTTTACAGAATAGATGCCCTGAATCCTAAATCTGCATGGGCCATGTATTTAGTAACGTCAAATTGTCCTAATTTTTAGTCTAACGAACTTATATTCCAAAGATATTAGATTGACTTGAGAGAACGGCTTTTGCATATAATTGGGAACTACAAGTATTTTGAACATGATGAAAATGTTTGGTATTGGAGAGGCGTTCCTTTTGAAGGAGCTAGAAATGACTTCTTTGTAAGAGTAAAGAAGATATAGCCGTCAACACAGTGTATAACAAGCACATCGCTCGCATTTTTGCAGTATCTATTTCGACCACTGCACGAACAATGCGAGATTGAAGTTAGAAATCAGAAACTGTTCAGTGTTACTAGAAATTTGAACATTAATAAAGATGTTGAAAAAATTATAATTTCCACACAAGGAGGGCTATTGTGGTTGTAAATCTCCATTAACATCACATGAGACCCGCAATTTAATATTAAAACATCTCCAACAGACTAAAATAATCTTGCTCAAGTTATTCAATCAGGGAAGGATGTTGGCCAGAGTTGGAATTTGGATATTAATATCCTGTCTATAAAAATACCGCAGTGGCGTTATGGATATTACACTCCATAACCCCATTGCAGTACTAGTACTAATATCAGCATTGGGGATACTAAATTGGACATTTGAAGAGATCAGCAACTTGGTTACTAAAACGAAGACGAGAAAAATCACAGGAAACTTTAATATCGACAATAACAGACAGAATCTATGGTTAGACGGAAAAACAGACAGAAGCATGAGGTCAATACAAACGCCCTTTGAGTATCACATCATATCACTCTCATGTGTACTCACACAATAGTAGCAACAACAGCTGCATCTACAGTAGCAGTATCAGCAGCAGTAGCAGCAGCAGCAGCAGTAGTAGTAGTAGTAGTAGTAGTAGTAGTAGTAGTAGTAGTAGTAGTAGTAGTAGTCCTAAATCAATACCCTCTATTAATTCAGGAGTTCTCTGAGTACTCAGAAGTGTATAAAAAAAGTCACTCATTATATTAACAGAAAGTTACGGTCCGCGTACATATGCCGCAAGCTAAATGATACCAACAATATTGCTAGAAAGGTAGACTCTTCTGGATTTGTGACAGACACATCAACTCCCATATAGAAGGATACGCCTTCGCTATTCAGGATTATGAGATAGCTTTTAGATCCCTCATCAGTAGGAATGTCTGTGTGATAAGTAGCTTGCTTACCAACCACATGGTTCCGGGTTCAGTCCCACTGCATAGCACCTTGGGCAAGTGTCTTCTTCTATAGCCTCGGGCCGACCAAAGCCTTGTTAGTAGATTTGACAAACGGAAGCTGAAAGAAACCCGTTGTATATATGTATATGTGTGCGTGTTTGTGTGTGTGTGTGTTTGTCCCCCCAACATCGCTTGACAACCGATGCTGGTGTGTTTATGTCCCCGTAACTTAGCAATTCGGCAAAAGAGGCCGATAGAATAAGTACTAGGCTTACAAAGAATAAGTCCTGGGGTCGATTTGCACGACTAAGGCGATGCTCCAGCATGGCCACAGTCAAATGACTGAAACAAGTAAAAGAGTAAAAAGATAAAGATGTCTCCAAACTAGGTTGTGAGGAAAAATCAGGCTATCAATTTCGCAATTCCGGTAACGAAAAAAATCCCTTATATCATCAGAAACGGCCCGAAAAGTGTCAGTACGGTTCCACTCTTTCAGGAGATTTGACGTTGTTGCCTAATCTATTTACAGGGTTGTCAGTAATGTATTCACACCTTTAAAAATAAGGAATACAAGTAGAATGATCTAAAAAAAAAGTAGCACTATAGTGTAATTACAACAGAACTGATGTTCTATGGAATAACGGACAAAGCTATGAACACAGCTGAGTTCAGTAGGTTTAAAACTGTAAAGAAAGAAGTCATTTATGTTGAACTTATTCGGAACTTATGACATTTGTACCCTGGATACGCAATCTTATTTCTTTATTGCTCACAAGGGGCTAAACATAGAGGGAACAAACAAGGATAGACAAACGGATTAAGTCGCAGTGCGTAACTGGGACTTATTTAATCGACCCCGAAAGGATGAAAGGCAAAGTCGACCTCGGCGGAATTTGAACTCAGAACGTAGCGGCAGACGAAATATTGCTAAGCATTTCGCCCGGCGTGCTAACGTTTCCGCCAGCTCGCCGCCTTATACACGCAATCTTATTGAGTCTATTAACATAGATGTACTGGGTTATGTAAAAGCAGATTTCCTTATATGCGTAGAAACACTGGGCTTTCCAAATAAAGAACAGAGAAAACTGCTTTGCATCTTCTAAATCCAATCGATTAATAGTAGAGTAAAAAATTTACAAGACATATCAAAGATTCTCCAAGGTTTCGTAGTGTTGATATAAGACGTCATACCAATCAGTCTGCAGTCTATATATTACACAAAAACAACATGAGAACTTCACGGCTGGAACGCCCTTAATCGTAGACCTGTCTCCTCACACAGAACTGGCCTAGGATAAACAGCAACAAACACAGCGACTACAGCAACTGCAGTCACCACTAGCACTAACCATTATACTACAATCACATGATCCACCATATATTGTCTGAATAGAAGGCGAAATGGTCGTGGCCACATTTCTTTTATTATAGGTTTATTAGATCAAGACTGACCTGGGATTAAAACACCAGCAGCAACTCTAGCATCAGCACCATAATAACTTCATAATAGGTTTGCTGGACCGAGACTGACCTCGAGTTAAAACGCCAATGATAACACCTACATTAACAACATCAGAATTTCAGCATAGATTTATTGGATCGAGTCTGACCTCGGCTTTAAACGCCAACACCATCGTAAATTTCATCAGAGGTTTGTTGGATTAGGACTGACCTCGGATTAAATCTCTCTCCCCAACACCATCATATATATCAACACATTTCAATTCCTTTGAAACTGTGATATCGATCAGCAGGAACTGGTTCGGTGCAGTGGTGGGGTAAAAAGAAGAGAACCTTAGGAAGCTTACCAATAGTCTGGTGCCATTGTGTTTTGTATGCTCACTAGAAGTTGCGTAGCATTGATGTAATTTTCATAAACTTCGTGCTAATTAGCAAATTAACTGGAATTCTTCTATAATGATGAATTCTTATTTTTCATTCGATATTTACGATTACTGCGGATATGCATATGTTCGTGTGTATCGATATATACGAATGTATACATACATCACACATACATATATCCAGAGATATATATATATTTATATACACATAATATATATATACACATATTTATGCAGATATATGTATGTGTGCGTGTATATATATATATGTGTGTGTGTGTGTGTGTGTGTGTGTGTGTGTGTGTGTGTGTGTGTGTGTGTGTGTGTGTGTGTGTGTTTTGTTCCTTCTCAAGCCATGCCTGGTTCATAATGGGTCGGTCTTCCGGTTTCATTGGCGTATAGGTTCCCCACCTGGATGGGACGCCGGTCCATCGCAGGTGAGCTGCTGGATGCAGGAGGAAAGAGTGAGAGAAAGTTGTGGCGAAAGAGTCAGCAGAAGTTCGCCATTACCTTCTGCTGGAGCCGCATGGAGCTTAGGTGTTTCGCTCATAAACACACACATCACCCGGTCTGAGATTCGAACCCACTATTCCTCGACCCGCGAGTCCGCTGCACTAACCACTAGGCTATGCGCCTCCATGTATAAATATAGTTGTGGTGTATTCTGTTAAGAACACAGTAGAGTATAGTGCTCGTCCACCTTCAGATTTACCCTGTACTATCCAGTAGTTATATAATACGTACTTCCAGGTTTGTGTTTGGGCATCTATCGTATGTGAATATATATTTGAAAAAATTGGAGACAACAAGAAGGAGTACGTTCTATATTTAAGAGATGTAGAATTATGTACATTATTTATATTATTTACATTATTTACATCCAACGGATATTTGTCCTCACCTTGTTTGTTGTTAACAACGTTTCGAAATTTTCCCAAGACACCTGAAGAAGGCTGGAGGATATATCAGCCGAAACGTTGTGTTAACAACAAACAAGATGAGGACAAATATCCATCGAATGTAAATAATATAAATAATGTAAATAAGAAGGAGTACGGTTGGGTATTTATATTTTAATCGTTACAATTGTTTCCACGCAACGTAGGTCTCCAGGCGTGCAGGTACTTGATTATTCAACTGTTTTCTGCATTATGAGATTTGGTTGTGTTTCCTCAGTGGATATGTAAATATTGTCTTCGTGAGTTCAAAATCCTCGGCTTCAAGAACATCCTCTGTGTCTAACATGGCCTGAACATAGTAGTAGTCACTGAACTCAGTGGATACTAAATTCAGGCCACGATAGACAGAGACGTCCTTGAAGCCGAGGATTTTAAACTTACGAAGGGAATATTTACATATGCTATGTGTGAAACACAACCAGATCTCATAGTGCAAGGAAGCAATTGCATAACCAAGGACCTGCACGCCTGGAGAACTACGTTGCGTGGAAACAATTGTAATGATTAAAAATAAATACCCAACCGTGCTCCTTTTTGTTGACTCCATTTCTTTTCAATTATAGATGTGTGTGTGTGTTTGTGTGTGTGTGTGTGTGTGTGTGTGTGTGTGTGTGTGTGTGTGTGCGTGCGCGCGTATGTCATCATTCAGTATATTTCAAGATTTTTTGCCAATAGAGAAAGAACCGGTTTCTAACATACATCCAAGGCTCCTTCAGTGTAATTTCAACATCAACAACAGGGTATATATGTATTATGTATATATGTGCGTATGTATGTAAGCATGTATGTATGTATACATGTATATATATATATGTGTGTGTGTGTATGTATTATATATATATATATATATAGATATATATATATATAATATATATATATATATGCAGGCGTGGCTGTGTGGTAAGAAGTTTGCTACTTCCCAACCATATGGTTCTGGACTCAGCCCCACTGCGTGGCACCTTGGGCAAGTGTCTTTTACTATAGCCTCAAGCCGATCAAAGCCTTGTGAGTACATTTGGTAGTCAGAAACTGAAAGAAGCTCGTCGTATACATATGTGCGTGTTTGTCCACCCACCATCGCTTGACGACCGATGTTGGTGTGTTTATGTCCCCGTAACTTAGAGGTTCGATAAAAGACACCGATAGAATAAGCACTGGGGTCGATTTGTTCGACTAAAGGCACTGCTCCAGCATGGCAGCAGTCGGATGACTGAAATAAGTAAAAGAGTAAAATAATATATATATATATAATATATATATATATATTATCTGTATGTATGTATGTATGTATGTATGTATGTATGTATGTATGTCTATGTATGTAGTATATGTATGTATGTATGTATGTATATAGATATATATGGTATATGTATGTATGTATAATGCATATATATATATATGTATATCTGTATATATATATATATATATATATATATATGTGTGTGTGTGTGTGTGTGTTTGTGTGTGTATGTATGCACCAAAACGATGTGTATAATACTATTCCACATATTCAAAAACAATCATACCAACAATCCAACATACCTCCATCATCAGCTGCTCCACGGATATCATTGTGATTTCGACACCTAGGCAGTACCATTCAACCCGGCGTCGTCAACAGCACTAAAATAAGTGTTGTTTGAGAATAAACATACCAAAGACGCCACAACTTTCAAACACATTTACCCTATGTACAACAGAATCTGTAAATAAATTCAATAAGTAAATTTATAACCAGCTCCTAAATACGTAACTAAACAGTGACCAAACCTTTAAGTCATACAAAAATATTCCCTACAGTCTTCCATAGTATAATATAAATGTGAAAGCTTAATAACCACATTCGTTCAATCTAAATATAGGCAGGATGAAGCACTAGCTTTAAATATATATATACATACATATGTGTGTGTGTGAGAGAGAAAGAGAGAGAGGGGGGTATGTAAATAAAGTAATGAGACTAGTGAAATAGAGTTCGATCTGGCAACACTGTGGGGTTCCCCTTTACATCGTTTCCGATTAAGTTCAAGCAGCAACCACGTGGCGTTAACAGGTGACCTGTCAGTGCACGTTTTGCGAAGTGATTTAATTTTGTGTCCTGAAAATGAGCGAGCAGAATTATGAGCAACGCTGTGCCATCAATTTTTTGTTTCAAACTCGGATACAATGCCGTTGAAACTTGTGCAAAACTTCAACAGAAATACAGGGTGACTACTTTATGAAGAGCACAGGTTTTCAGATGGTTCGAACCATTTTTTAGAAGACCA
>NC_043006.1:42284328-42311828 GCF_006345805.1 Octopus sinensis
TATCGAGGAGTTAATAAACGACCACACTTAGGGAAATACAAATGAAGCTATGTCGTCTCACAGAATTTTTAAAAAAACTCAAGGCGAATACATTAAAATAAGTTAAATATATTAAATAATGCATTCATGATATTTATTTATTTGGATATATATTTGCTTTGTATTGTTACAGACTACATCATTTAATAACTGTTTTATGACACACAAACGTGTGTATGTATGCGTGTGTATGTCCCTGAGTATGAAGGTATGCATGAGTGTATGTGTGTGTGTGTGTGTATTAGAGGAAAACAGAGAACTAGAAGACAGTTCTGTGTATATCAGCAAATATGTTTATACATAAATATACGCATAGATGTGTGTGTATGTGTGTGTATCTATATATATTTGCATGTTCTGTATATATGTGTGTGTATGCATATATATATATTATAATATATATATATATATATATATATATATTATGATAATATATATATATATATATATATATATATATATGTATATATATAGTATATATGTATGTATGTATATATATATATATATATATATATAATCAAATTAGTATTATATATATCATACTATATTATTAGAATAGCTAAAATATTTAAATGTATATGTGGCGCGTGTGCTAGTGTATTTATGCGTGTGTATGAGTGTATGTGTATTCATATACATATGCATATATACATAACCTATACGCACCTATATATGCACTAGTTATATATGCATAAATGCATATATATTTGCACACACATACATTCATACATATATGCTTATGTACAGCATACTTTGAGAGAAACTAAGATTTTTCACATATAAATATTCCTATGCATAGCACAAATATACATACATACAAATATATATGCGTACATTCGTGCATATATATATATATAATATATATATATAAATATATATATATACGCACACATACATACAAATATACAGGCAATTCATACATACGTATATACAGACATACATACGTACGTACGTACACACATACGTACGCAGATATATGCACATGTGTATGGAAATCTCGTACTACTCTCTATATGGGCTGTGACCACTTATAAGATGGAGCTAAACCACCGAAATCAATATATAAGAGAAAAGCTAGGCTTTAACCAAAACAGACGATCGATCCTTCCTTCCCCCCACCCCTCGCTCTTTCTCTCTTTCTTTCTTTCTTTCTCGCTCTCACTCTCGCTCGCTCGCTCTTTCTCTCGTCATCCACCCTCCACCCAACGCCATCAACTTACAGAAGGAAAAAAAATCGATTGTTTCAGCCAAACATTCATTTCAGAAGTTAGAATATTCTAGAAGAGGAAACAGCCTGAAGGTTGATAATAATAAATAGATGCCGTGTAACAACTAGCGAAGTGATGTGATTCTATGGTAGGAAGAGGAAGAGGCGGGGGGGGGGGAACAGAGGACAGTGTAGAGATTGTGTTTGAGGTAGAGAGAGTCAGTGAATGAAGTGGGAGATGGGGAAAGGGATAGAAAGAGGAAGGGCTAAAAAAAATAACTGCAGAACTCTTGCTCGGCAGATTTGGAGAAGAAAAGTATTAGAGAAAGAGAGAGAGAGAGAGAGAGAGAGAGCAGAGAGAAATGATACAAAAGGAGGAGGAGGAAGAGGAGAACAAAGAGAGAGAGGGGTGAAAGAGAGTAAGAAATAGATATATAGAGAGACAGGTAAGAGATAACAACTGACAGGATTTGTTTGAGAGAGAGAGAGAGAACCAAGAATGAAATTTCTGGAGAGAGAGAAGTTCAGTGAGGAAGAAGAAGAAGAAGAAGAGAAGAAGAAGAAGAAGAAGAAGAAGAAGAAGAAGAAGAAGAAGAAAAGTGAAAAGAATGAATGGTAGAAGGAGAGTTAGGAATAGAGAGAGATTATGAAGAGTGAGGGGAATAGAATTTCGGAGTTAGAGATAGCGTGGTCCGAGAGAGAAAGTGGGGGAAAGACAGGATGAAAGACTAAATGGGAGGAAATTAAAGAAAGAGGGAGATCGAATACAAAGAGTGGGAGGGAGAGTGAGAGAGAGTGATAACTAGATGTAAGGGGAGAGAGAGAGTGATGACTAGATATAAGGAGGAAAAGATAGAGACCGAGTTGAAAAGGGGAAGCTAAAGAAGACAGAAAGAGGAGGAGCTAAAGCTAATAAGAAAGAAAGAAAGAAAGAAAGAAAGAAAGAAAGAAAGAAAGAAAGAAAGAAAGAAAGAAAGAAAGAAATGAGGTAGGGGAATGTAAAGAGAGATGTAAAAGTTGCGGTTGCAGACGACAGCAATGAACTGTTTCGTCATTCCCGCCTCCACTTCCTTAGTCTCACCTATCGGACTTGACATAAAAATATAAAACTGACCATAATTATATTTATCAACAGCAAAATAATATAAAGTTTCTTTCGGATTATTATTTTATTTTTCCATTTTGATTTTTGTGAAATTTCGATTTTGCTTGTTTTCCCCTCACCCCACCCCACCCCCACCATTTTCTCTAGTTTTTCGTTGTATATACGTTTATTTATGTTGGGTGGGAGTATGTGTGTATATAGATATGTATGTATGTATGTATGTGAGTGGGTGTTTATGGAAGTATGTATGTATGTATATATGTGTGTGAGTGTGTGTGTGTATTCGTGATGAAGCGTGTGTATGTGTGGTTTAAAATATATTACACATTTGTAAGCATGTGTGTTTGTGTCTACGTTCATACAATCTATATCTCACACATTATATATATATATATATATATATATATATATCTTTTCACCCCTCCTTTCTTTCTACTTCTCTGTCTCTTATACATAAATATACACACGTACATACAGACATGCAGACATAAGTACACAAATTTGATATTTAAGGGTATTTTATTAATTTGTCTTTTGTGTCTCCTGTCTGTTACGCTCATCACATCATTATCATCGTCATCATCATCATTATCATTACCATCATCCCCAGTATCATTACAACTTTGTCATACTGAACATTTTCATCATCATCGTCGTCGTTGTTAAACATTAACCTCATCATCATCTGTCTGATACTCAAGTAATTTTCAGAGATTGTTAGTCTGTATCTTCCTTGATTCGATGATGTATAGTCCCCATTTTTCAAAGATCCTCCACCCAATGTTGTGTTCAGCGTTTAGCTATTTTCGTGTTCAAATGTTATTGACTAACATCGTGGAATACCTCTTGTCGATGTTGCTGAAGGATGTGCCGTGATTATAAAACCTTTGCTTGAATTTACTTTCAGTCACATCCATGTAATGTTTCTTTTCAACTATATGATTTGGCATAGTTGTTGCTTGCACTTCGTACATTATTATTTTACACTGCATGACTGATCTATGTACATAGTTTTTATAGACTAAAACATTCGGGAATTTTCCTGAACATCAGAAATGAAATATGCATCAGAATACACTCACGAAGATAAGATATATTCTATTTTAGAAAAAAAAATCCCTCTTTTGCCACGCTTAGCTTCAAACACAAGCTTGATTTGATTATTTTTAACCTTCTTCACACGGATCCTTATTGTTACATTTTAATGGCTCTTTTACATATCTATAGCCCTTAGGGATAATGCATATATGGACATACATATAGATATATATATATAATCGGTGAGTGTATGTGCATATTCCCATTTCATTTTTTTTTACCCAAAATTCCTTTTCTTGATACATCAAATAGTTCATTCTAACTTTCTAAAGACTTGAGTTATCACTCCGCAATCAGTTTACTCTTTTTTCTCAGATTATTTAGCATACTTTTGTATTTTACCATGACTTATTGCACATTACCAGTAGCCATATTTGTTCTCGGTCTGACAAATGTTGATGCAGCGATAAAGGTTGTACTCTTGTCGAATGTAGGCAAGGAGCTTAAAGTAACCATTTATATACCTTGAATATAGTATAAGGGACATTTTTAAGTCTTCTTTAAACTGAGTTCTTTTCACTTGTTCGTGTATATGTATGTGTGTATATGGGCGTTTGTGTATATAAGCGTTTGTGTGTGTATGAGTATTTGTGTGCGTGTGGATGTGTGTGTGTGCGTGCGTGTGTGTGTGTATCTACTCTTTCTCTCATTCTTTCACTCTTTTTTCTCATCCTAACACCCACAAGATATTTTTGATTTTTTTCGGATATCGCAATATATTCTCTCTTCTTTTTCACTCACCCCCTCTCTCTTCCCTCTCTCTCTCTCTCTCTCTCTATTCCCTCTCTCTCTCTTCTCTCTCTTCTCTCTCTTCTCTCTCAATCTAACATTCTATCTGTGTAATCTATCTCTCTTCCCTCCACTCTCTCAATATCTTCTTCAACATTTCAGGAGTAACAATCCTTCTGTCTCTCATGGTGTTCTTATTACTGGTAGCCGAGACAATGCCTCCCACGTCTGATGCTGTGCCACTCATAGGTAAGTCTTCTATTTCTCTAAAACTTCCAGCCTATCACGATGGCACCGTCAGTTAGTGACAACCACGCCATCAAAAATGCTGTGAACCTGTAAAATGCACGCTGGCAATCTATAACCACGGACATTGTTGTTTAGAAAACTGGATTAATACATAATAAACAAACAAATAAGTAAATAAAGATATAACTGACTGCTCAATAGAGATTGTGAAGAAATGAAAAGATAAAGATTCTTGCCGAGTCATATAGACTCATAGTGGTTAGAAGCTTGCTTCCCAACGACCTGGTTACGGGTTCAGTCTTACTGCGAGACAACTTAAGCAAGTAATATATACTGTAGCCACGGGCCGACCAAACCCTTGTGAGTGGTTTTGGTAGACAAAAACTGAAAGAATCCTGCCGTATATATATATATATGTATGTATATATGTATATATATATACATATATACATGCATATATATATGTATGTATATATGTATATATATACATATATACATATATATATATATATACATATATACATATATATATATATATATGTATGTATGTATGTGTATATATATATATATGTGTGTGTGTGTGTGTCTGTGTGTCTGTGTGTGTATGTATGTATGCATATATATAAATATATGTATGTATGTTTGTATATATACATATATATATATACATATATATATATATGTATGTTTGTATATATATGTATGTATATATGTATGTGTGTGTCTGTATATATGTGCCTGTCCACCATCACCGCTTGACAATCAGGGTTGGTGTCTTTACGTTCCCGTAACCAACGGTCCAGCAAAAGAAACCGATAGAATAAGTACTAGGCTTTAAAAAGTACGTTCTGGGATCGATTTGTTCGACTAAAACCCTTTCAGGCGGTGCTCCAGCTGAAACAAGTAATGTATATATATATATATATATATATATATATAGCAATAATAATTCTCTAAATGAGATATAGACAGTAACTGCTCCATGACATAAGGGACTAAAGCCATCTGAATATGGCTAGGGACAGGGCAGGGTGGTGGGGGTGTTACTGTTGCATTTAGCCCCAGGCGAACATCAACGTCGCCAGATAGGCTTGACCAGCCTATCTGGCGACGTTGATGTTCGCCTGGGGCTAATGCAACAGTAACACCCCCACCACCCTGCCCTGTCTCTAGCCATATTCAGATGGCTTTAGTCCCTATGTTATATATATATATATATATATATATATTACTATATATATATATATGCATATGCAAAGACACACAGTCATTGATACAGGGTGTCCCAAAAGTCACTGATGGGTTTCAATATCAATAACTTCCTTAACTTTACAAATAAATGCATGAAATGTTTATACAATATAAAGGACATAATGGAAATTAATATGCACAAGTCAAATTTTTGCAACACCGCTACATCACATATGAAAAAGGACATCGGTTGAATGGCAGCCATTTTCGGCTACGCACGCCCGTGCTCTTTCCAAAACTTGCACCATAACACGCTCAAGAGTTTCAGACCCCACTCCTCTGATTTTTCTATTGATATTCTCCTTCAATTGCACCAGGGTCTCCGGTTTGGTACATAAACCCTCTCGTTCAGATATCCCCACAAGAAAAAATCCGAGCTTGTCAAGTCTGGGGGACGTGAAAGCCGTTCACATTAGACCTCACACATGGTTCCAGCAAGATGGAGCAGCTGCTCATACCGCAAGAGAAACATTGCAGTTGCTATGGCTGTGCTTTGGAGAGAGAATAATCACCCGCTACGGCAATGTCAACTGGTCTTCATTTTCCCCAGACTTCACTAGCCCGGATTTTTTTCTCGTGTGGTCCGCTCCGTTCCAGTATTCGAACCTAGTAATTTTGAGGAGTAGCGAATGACTCGATTTCATCAACCGTAGTACTGGACAGGTATTTTATTTTATCGACCCCAAAAGGAGAGAGTTGACCTCGGCAGGATTTGAACTCAGAACGTAGAGAGACGGAAGAAATGCTGCTAAACATTGTGTCTAACGTGCTAACGATTCTGCAAGCTCGCCGCCTCACCAGTCAAGTATAGATTAAATTAAATCAAATCTAATATCCTTCCTCTAAATTCATGGCTTTGCGCCATAGCTAGAAATTACTATCATTAGTACCGTCACAGTTAAATACTTTCGACTTTGGCATGTTCTTGTGCCATATATTTCTACCAATAACACATGTTAATTATCCGCGAGCTTCAATATAGTTTGGTTATTTGTTTTTCGTATGCGAGCATAAAAACGGGCGATAGGGTTTCTTTATGTTAAGATGTGAAAAGAAGATAACGAACAAGAGGTGTCAACCGACTCAATCTAGCAATATTACCATAATATTGAACTATTTAGTTTATCTTTTATATAAACCACACGCTGAGAGAATTTACGAAAAAGAAAAGACAGAAAAAAAAGGAAAAAATGGTCAAAATAATTCTAAATGGAAGTACGGACGAGATTCGTAATTTCAAATTTGAAGTGAGAATCTTTCCATCTAGGCTTTATCTAATCCGGTCATTTAATTCAGTAATCATGATAGTTTTAGAGGCCGATTTAAAACTGTGATTATTCGCGAGACCATTTGACGTATGAGTGGCATTTCTTGAACCGATTTGAACATTGGATTCAAACAAAAATTATTAGGTTTCGATCTCAAATAGATCTTATCTGGAAAATAAACCTGAAAATTTCGACGATATTTTACGGAAGCTGATCGAATTTTAGATTTTAGTTAAGCATTTGTTTTTGCTTTCTTTCTTGGAATGATTCGAAATAATTAAAGAATGAAGAATTGAAGAAAATTTCCCAATATAGTCATGTTTATTTATCTATCTGTCTGTCCGTCCTTTTGTCTGTCCATTTATCTGTCTTCCTATTTGCTTATCCCTATTTCTCCCTATCTATCTGTCAGTTTGTTTATCCCTATCTCTACCTATCGATCTGTCTATCAATCCATTTATCTATCATTCTATCTATCTGTCTATCAATCTATTCAATTCGCTTTCTTTCTACTTATCTGTCTAGCAGTCAGTCTGTCCAACTATCTAGCTATCTAGCTATCTTTCTGTCAGTCTGTCTGTCTGTCTGACTGTTTGTCTATCTCTCTATCTATCAATGTCTATCTAGCTATTAATCAGTCTATCTATTTATTTGTACGCCTGACAATCCTTCTTTATATCTCTCTATCTATCAATCAACCTATCTGACGATCAGCCTTTCTATCTTTCTATCAAGCTATCTGGCAATCTGTCAATATGACTGTCTCTTTATCTGTTTTTCTGCCTGGCCATCTATCAATTTGTCTCTTTGTCTGTTCACCTGTCCGTTTGTCTGCCAATCTGTCTATTTGTCAATCTGTCGTTTCACTCTTTCTTTCTGTCTTCTTATCATTCCCTCAGACACTCACTCCTTACAAACACACAATCAGGCATATATATATATATATATATATATATATGTGTGTGTGTGTGTGTGTGTGTGTGTGTGTGTACATGGGTACTTAATTATTATTGCCTATTCATAAGGCGAGATTTGGTTGAGTTATTCCTCAGTGTTTACTACCAAATGTTGATTTCTTTCAGTTTTCGTCTACCTCGCAAGACTTTGGGTGCCGTGCAATAGGGTTGAACCTGGAATTATGTCGTTGGTGAAACGATCTTCTTACTACAGAGCCACGCCTATTTGTGTGTGTGTGTGTGTGTGTGTGTGTGTGTGTGTGTGTGTGTGTACTAAAATTGATGTATGCACTTGAACGCTTTATACAAAATATACAGAAACTAACTTTATTACAGGCAAAGACACACACGCATATATATATACATGTACACAAACACGCATATATATATACACGTACACACACATACACAAATACATGTATCAGCTCATACTAATCAACACTACATGCACGTTTACACTTAGCATTTCAAAGTTGCCTTCAAACATCTTTAAGTACAAGCAACCACTTCACGCTCACGTATGCTTCACAAAAACACACAGACGTCAACAATAAAACATTTGGCATTTTTTTTAGCAAACCAACACATCCAACACATTTAAAAGAAATTCACATAATTACGCATATATATGCACAGGCATTCAGAAAAAAAAAACAACAAGGAAACGCATTCAGCTTTAAAGAATAGTTATGAATCTTCCCTCCTCATTGAAACTGCGAGCAATTTCTATAAGGAATACAAAAAGACTTCCATTTCAAATATCCCGATGAGAATACTTTTAACAAACGACTGTTATCACTGACATTTGAAATATTGACCTTTGAATATATTTATGTATTTTATTATATTATATATATATGTATATGTATGTGTATGTATATGTGAGTATATATATATATATATATATATATATATTTACCTATATATATACATATATATATATAGTATGTAGTATATATACAATATATATACTATATAATACATATATATATCATATATATATATACAAATGTAATATAAAAACATATATATACATATATATATATATATATATATATACATATATATATATACATATATATATATATATATATATATATAATATATATATATATATGCATATATACACACACCACCACCAATACATGTATACATACACATATATATATATCAATATATACATATACATATATATATATATGTAAATGTATGCATACATACATACATACATACCCACATACATACATACATGCATGGAGAGTATGAGGGAAGAGAGGGAAATGTGATGTTATCAATTGTTCAGATATTTCTTTTAATCATGAATTTAAACCATTTTGTATATAATGAATGAGAAAATATATTCTTTAATAGGAAGCACCAAGTTGTTTGATCAATTGTTTGATCTTACTCGTTATATTAATGTGCACGTAGGTGTGTTTTCCAAAGTCATGCGTACCCTTAACATAATTTTCTGACCGAATTACCTAGAAACAGTATGTGACAAAACTAGACCATAAGAAGACTTCCACATAGTTTTCAATCACCCAAGTTCGCTGACAAGGCTTAGCTCCACTCGAGGCCACAGTAAATAACATTTACCCAAGATTGACTCGAACCTGGGGTCCCATGGTTAGTCAAAAATCTTGTTGCCTACACGGTCATGCATACATCTTGTTTTTGCACAGCTAGCTGAAATAGGACATATTTCGTACTTTAGTGCTTCTGTCTAGCATAATTCAGTCATGGATATTGTTGTCGTATAATTCTTAGTTTCAAAGGCGGCGAGCTGGCAGAAACGTTTGCACGCTGGACGAAAGCCATAGCAGTATTTCACCTGTCTTTACGTTCTGAGTTCAAATTCCGCCGTGGTCGACTTTGCCTTTCATCCTTTCAGGGTTGGTAAATTAAGTACCACTTAGGTACTGGGTCGATCTAATCGACTGACCCCTCCCCAAAACTTTTCGGGCCTTGTGCCTACAGTAGAAAAGAATATTTAAAGGCGGCGAGCTGGCAGACACGTTAGCACGCCGGGCGAATTGCATAGCAGTATTTCGTCTGTCTTTATGTTCTGAGTTCAAATTCTGCCGTGGTCGACTTTGCCTTTCGGGATCGATAAATTAAGTACCAGTTGCGTACTAGGTCGATCTAATCGAACAGGCACCCTCCCTACAAACTTCAGGCCTTGTACCTAGAGTAGAAAAGATCAATTTTGGTTTCTAACATAGGAACAAAGTGAGAAACCTTTTGTGAAGCGTTTACGGTTTTCATTTAATTTTATTCCATTCAAATCTAGAATGTTTCAATACAATATTCTAGATGTGATTTTAGGGAGGAACATTTAGGGAAAAGTATACCGCCGGTTATATTAACTTCACTGATAGTACTTTATTTTATCGAAGTAAAAATCCATTATCGATTCTAGATCTCAGAATGCAATGGAATTGAACACTGACAATTTCTATCCAACCTTTTGCCTGTCTTCTGTATTGCATGTGATGCACAGAACAAATTTCCGTGGTGTCCATGCATTATATATGATACACGTACCCTATTTTCTTCAATTTTTAGGGTAACTTGGAACTTATGTAAGAAAAGGTTTATGTAACTCAGATTATAGACACCATGTTCTAGCTAACAGTGCGAAAATATGAATGGACGTTTAGGATAATCCTGTGAAAATGCTTTGAACAGGCAACAGAATAAGTAATCTTTAATTTTTGGACTTGTTTCAGTCATTAGACCTGCGGTCATGCTGGATCATCGCCTTGAAGAATTTTAGTCGAACAAATCGACTCTAGTACTTATTTTTTTTTGTAAAGCCTGGTACTTATTCTGTCGGGTTCTTTTTGTCGAACCGCAATTTACGGGGACGTAAACTCATCAACACCGATTGTCAAGAGGTGGTTGGGGACAAACACACACACACGTACGCACGTACTCACATACACACACACACAGCAATAAGATAGAATAAACAGGCTTTAATAACGAAATACTACGATTATTTTTGTGCAATGGTTACAGCTGTAAGCTGTATATTCCACCTTCTATGTTGAATAATTGGCTGTGTGGTAATTAGCTTGCATACCAACCACATGGTTCCGGGTTCAGTCCCACAACGTGGAACCTTGGGCAGGTGTCTTCTTCTATAGCCTTGGGCCGACCAAAGCCTTGTGAGTGGATTTGGTTGACGGAAATTGAAAGAAGCCCGTCGAATATGTGTGTGCGTGTGTGTATGTGTGTGTGTATGTGTGTGTGTGTGTGTGTGTGTGTGTTTGTTTGTCCACCCAACATCACTTGACAACCGATGGTGGTGTGTTTACGTCTCCGTAAGTTAGCAGTTCGGTAAAACAGATCGATAGAATAAGTACTAGGCTTACAAAGAATAAGTCCTGGGGTCGATTTGCTCGACTAAAGGCGGTGCTCCAGCATGGCCGTAGTCAAGTGACTGAAACAAATAAAAGAATAAAAGAATATAAATTCTATACGCTAACGGAGTTTCACATATATACGCGGCATAAAGAATAACCCGGTTGTATGATGGCATATGGTAGCCGATAATCGTGAGAGAGCATTTAAATGCACGTTATGAAGTTATTATCCAGATAATATTGAACATATATATATATATATATATATATATATGTGTGTGTGTGTGTGTGTGTGTGTGTGTGTGTATGTCACCGTCACCGTCACTGTCACCGACCAGGCTATCAGATGTTGCTACACATCGCTGGTCACAATGCGCTTAGCATTGTTTTAGCCTTCAAATGACGCCACGCCGCTGGCTAAGCAGGCAGGCCAACAGAAGAAAGAGTGAGAGTAAGTTGTGGCGAAAGAGTACAGCAGGGATCGCCACCCCCACCCCTGTAAGAACCTCGTGGAGCTTTAGGTGTTTTCGCTCAATAAACACTCACAGCGCCCGGTCTGGGAATCGAAACCGATCCTACGACCGCGACTCCGCTGCCCTAATAATACCACATCAAGTGTTCAATACTGCATTGAACAGTTGATGTTTTAGAGTCAGATTTTGACTGCTATTTGAAGCATGGTGGTATCTCTTAGATACCCTTATTTATATTTTTAATTATATACATATATATATATGTGTGTGTGTGTGTATATAACATATATATGTGTGTTATGTATATATATATGTATATATACACACCACATATATATATGTGTGTGTGTGTGTGTATACATATATATATATATATATATATATAATATATGTTATATAATATTATATATATATATATATATATATATATATATAATGGGTACAGGACGTCGCCAACAATAAACACATGAATACGAAAACAAATGAATTCATATGCAATCAGCAAGAGAAACAAATGGAAAACAGGACATAAACAACGAACCTTCATCACATGCCGGCTATCTACTTTTCATTTCGAGCATTGAACGACAGTATGAGTCTTCGAAGACTGTTGCTCCCATAAATACCAGAATAAAATTTGTTCCCAACTTTTACCCTCCGTAAATCCCAAATAATATTTTGGTACTTATAGGAGCAACTATTTTCGAAAAACTCATATTGTCGTTCATTGCTCGAAATTAGGAGTAGATAGACAGCGAACAACTGACAAAGGGCCGTTCTTTATGTTACTTGTCCTGTTTTTCATTTGTTTCTCTCGTTGTTTGTGTATTGAACTCATTTGTTTTTTGTATTTCATGTTGTTTACTGCCGGTGACGTCCTGTACCCATATATGCATACATATATATATATATATATATATATTATATATATATATATATATATTAGTATATATATATATATATATTTATATAATAAATAATTTATTATTATTTGAGTGAACGCAACGCATCCATTTCCAAGTAAGTTTATCTCTATATTAAATATACATACATACATACATACATACATACATACATACATACATACATACATACATACATACATACATACATACATACATATATACATTTCAGTTTATCTTCCCAGTCCAAATGCTTGCTTATCTCCTACTAAATGTATCGGCCAATCATTTCGCTTTCCTATACATTTTATATATTTCAGGTGTATATTTTGCTTGTATAATGGTTACGTGTTCGGTTTCTGTGGTCCTAACAGTATGGGTACTGAACTACCACCATCGAAGTCCAGAAACGCACACAATGCCCGATTGGGTAAGTACTATACCGAAAGCTACATTCAAATTCTTCGTTCTGTTACCTTATGTTCTACTAACTTACTCAATGCCATTGGCCCCATCCCAGTATTACACCACATCATATTACAAAGCGAGCCAAAGAGAGAACCTTTATGTGATCGTTTGGCATTCTCGAAATACTTATTTACTTGTGCTTGCGGTGGAATTTACCCGGGGTGGGACGAGCCGGTTCCGATCAACGAGTTCACTGCGTTCCTCATCAATGATGACCACATACGACCGTCGGCCCTAACGTTCCAGCTGGTAAATCAATGCGACTATCTGCGGCCCAAAAGTCCGGCTTGCAATTTTGATAAATGCCCTACTGGAAGAGCAAGCACGTCGGATAGCATAAACGCCGTAGCCGTAGTTGGCATTTCTTGTTGAGGTGTCGAATTTATATATATATTTTTTTACTTGTTTCAGTCATTTGACTGTGACCATGCTGGAGCACCGCCTTTAGTCTAGCAAATCGACCCCAAGACTTAATCTTTGTATGCCTAATCCTTATCCTATGAGTCTGTTTTGCTGAACCGCTAGTGTACAGGGGCGTAAACATACCAACATCGGTTGTCAAGCGATGCTGGCAGGACAAATACATACATATAGATACATACGTATGCACAAATACATACATATAGATAGATAGATAGATAGATAAATAGATAGATAGATAGATAGATAGATAGATAGATAGATAGATAGATAGATAGATAGATAGATAGATAGATAGATAGATAGTAGATAGATAGACAACGGGCTTCTTTCAGTTTCCGTCTACCAAATCCACTCACAAGGCTTTGGTCAGCCCGAGGCTATAGTAGAAGACACTAGCCTCTGGTTATTTCATGCTGAGAATTTCTCACAACGAATTGGTGCTACACAGGTTTACCACTAACTACGAATTCTAAAAACTTAGTAATAGTTAAGCAGGAAAAAATATTTCTTTTTCTTTATTCTTTTATTTCAGATTCAAACTTATAACCCCAGCAAGTATTATGATTACTACCCTTGTGTTAATTGTCTGATAGGAGACATGGCACAATTTTAAAAATTCCATTTTGTATCTATTAATCAGCGGAAATAAGCAAAATTACCACAAAAATCCCATTCCTTCCCTTGTGCATTTCTGTTATTCCACTTTCATCGTTGACCTCTTTTGGTTATGTCATAAGGTTAATTACATCAATTAATGCTCGGTCTATCAATAACTCTAAGCAGTGGAAAATAATTTTATTCTTGTCTAAACGATAATATTGTTGTACATGTTAGGAATTTATATCTTTTCCCAACTTTTTTCGAAGCTTCACATAACATTAACAATTTATTAGAACTAATATATATCTTAACCCATCAACTCTCCATGAATCATAAATATGATTATGGCTCTTATAACTGAAATTAGGCCCACCATTCCTATTCCATCATACACCTTCATCACAGAACTTTAGGCTTCTTCTACTGCCAACATATAGATTTCTGTTCTAGAATGACTTCCTTGCACTGAAAGTCTTTATATCTCACTATAAACAGTAGGCTTAGGAGTGATTGTGTGGTAAGTAGCTTGCTTACGAACCACATGGTTCCGGGTTCAGTCCCACTGCGTGGCACCTCTACTATAGCCTCGGGCCGACCAAAGCCTTGTGAGTGGATTTGGTAGACGGAAACTGAAAGAAGCCCGTCGTATATATGTATATATATATATATATGTGTGTGTATGTGTGTGTATATGTTTGTGTGTGTGTGTGTGTTGTCCCCCCCCCCCCAACGTCGCTTGACAACCGATGCTGGTGTGTTTATGTCCCCCGTAACTTAGTGGTTCGGCAAAAGAGACCGATAGAATAAGTACTAGGCTTACAAAGAGTAAGTCCTGGGGTCGATTTTGCTCAACTAAAGACGGTGCTCCAGCATGGCCACAGTTAAATGACTGAAACAAGTAAAAGAGTAAAGAGAGTACGTTGAGTCCTGATTTCGAGATTCGTCATACTGCATTATTTCCAACCTTTCTCTATGTTCACATGATATGCTAACTTTCAAGACGTCAAGGAATTCGAGACAGCGAGAGCGCATTACTTGTTGATGTTTCCTGTTATATCCTTCATGAGATTGAGCATATTGAGATCAGCCTTCACCACCTCTTTTCCTATCTTTCTCGGTATCCTCTCCTGCTATTTTCTTCCACTTGGTAACTAGTTTGGTTCTTCTTTAGCCAACTTATGCGGCACATGTCTGTACCAGGTTAGTCTCTTCTTTCGTATATCTAATTCTTATATCCAATTTTTCTCTCCGTTCATTTGTGCTCTGTCGTTCATATGCACTAATATTCACTGGGAGTATGCGCTCTTTATTCTTTCGAGTTTTGAATCATCCTTCAGATTCAAGGTCCATGTGTTGCTCCAATGCAATATCGCGCTCCATACGAAAGCATCGTATAACCTGTCCTACACTCATAGAGAAAAACCCTTTGTTTCCAGATAAATAGCTTCCTGAAATTGTTCACCCCTTTCTTACTCTGATATACTTTGAAACACCAACCTAGACTGCTTTTTAAGTCACTTGTCTAACAGAAGCTATCAACTGTTCCTTGATTGCTTTCTGTGTATTTGAAAAAATTTATTTCATAAACCTTTTTACTGTTCGATCGGCTAAAAATATCAAATCTAACAGAAAACGTCTTTCAAATCACTCTGACCTTAGTGTCCTAAATAAAGAACAATCCTGAACTCAGTAGCTTTGCATAAGGAGAAGAAAATGGGACAGTCAAGGATTGAGCATCTTTCGTCATCGGTCTAGTCGATCACGGCTACTTTTAGGTTCCGTAGTATAACACCTCTAACCACTGACATACTGTCTCTTTACTCTACCTTTTCTACCACCATTACAAAGGCTTCTGCTCTTTTGAACAGGCTGATTTTTTTGCTACCTCTACTCAGGTATTCCACATTCATTCGTCTCACCTTCTCTCGTCACTCATATTGTGTCAGTTCCAGGAGCTGCAGTAATCATGACGTCGTGTCTTCCGTATCCAGCCATTTTCATATTAATTTCACGAGTAGGCTGTTCCATTGATTGACTCAACTGGAACAGTCGTCGTCGTAATCGACGGAAAGCCAGTTATTAAGAGGAACTTTTTTTCTTACTTTGTTCTCTGGAAGCATTTGAATAGGTTTCAATTTTAACTTCTAAAATGGCGGATAAAATATGCTTGTTTGATTTTTAAACGGCTCCGTCATGGTAAAAGTACAAGTGTATATATGTATGTATGTATATATATATATATATGTTGTGTGTGTGTATGTAATATATCTATATATATATATATATATATATATATATATATATATATATATAATAAAAGGCTGGATATTAAAATATTCTTCATTTCCAAATAATGGTTTTAAAAAATTCACTTTCTATGTGCATGACAATGAACTAAGTAAGAATTCTATTATTAACGCCGGTTACAGCAGAAATATAACCACAACGTTGTCTTATTCACCGTATTTTAATTCGATCTAACGAGGAAATAATGACAATAATAGTTTAAAGAGTAAATAAATGAATGCACTACTTTTCATTAACAATGGAAAAGTTATTCAAAGACAAAAAAATTATTAATATCACATCTACTCAACGTATGTGTGTGTGGTGGTGGGGTGGAGTCTAGAAATTGATGTTCTTTTAAAAATATTTTTTTTATTTAAATGTAATAGACTGAGGGAAGGAAGGAACATTTTTGAAAGACAAATTATGAGCGATGCCTCTGAAATAATCTATTTTCGTGGATGATGCACTGTATTTTCACTGCACTATCTCTGTTATTTGTGTGTGTGTGTGTGTGTGTGTGTGTGTGTGTGTGTGTGTGTGTGTGTGTGTGTGTGACGTAGAACGTCTGCACTGGCGATATATTGTCCGGTTATTACGTCATTTATTGATTGTTCCTTTTTTCCAAAATTTCTAAAAAAAATTCACAGATCATAGAATAGAATCATTGTTTTATTTTTTTCCGTGTGTGTGTGTGTTGGAATTTCTTATTCATTCTCAATGAAATACGAAGTATTTGCTCAGTGAATAATAAGAATAAGGAAAAGATTGAATAATGTTTAGCGAACGCATTTATTCTGCAGATGAAAAGCATAGCAATGAGCTCGCGATGTAATTACCTTGCAATGGAATTACTATACCATGAAATAACATGTGATGTTAATTGCCCGGGATAAACTCACAGCAAGCCATTTATTAATCAGGAGTTTGGCTTCTAACCGTAAGGGTGTTGCACTTTCCGTACTCTCATGTTATAAATCAATATAAGTCAACTATTCAATACTCAATGACGTTACAGTTATTCCTGCTGTTGTTCTTCTTGTTGATGATGGTGATGATTATGATGTTGCTGATGCTGTTATTATTATTATTGCCTAAGGTCATTACCTGTCCTTACGCTGACGGTAAAAAATTTTGTTAATCATCCACGTCCCCTTTCATAAATTGTTCAAACAATGTTTAGATTGGGTTTCTTGGTGAAGATTAATAACAGTTGTCTATATGCTGAAAGACAGAGAAACACACATACACACACACACAAACACGCAAAAAAGGACTATATGCATTATATATACACATGTAAGTGTGACGAAGAAATGCCATGCCCTCGCATGATACTGCCTCTTAATATTAGATTGTTATATAGGTAAAGTGTTTTTTGAAGCCTGTGTTGCATTATGATGACAATTTCTCTTAAAATTCCCGCATTTTGAATTAAAACGTGTTAGTTACTATGGTGACAACACTCCCTATCTATCTATCTTTATCTATTTCTCTCCCTCTCATCCTATCTCTCTTTCTTTCTCTCAGCAACAACAGTTTTTTTTCTCATTTCCTTCTTCCATTCTACATATATGACATTTTGAATCGAAACGTGTTAGTTACTATGGTGACAACACTCCCTATCTATCTATCTTTATCTCTTTCTCTCCCTCTCACCCTATCTCTCTTTTTTTCTCTCAGCAACAACAGTTTTTTTCTCATTTCCTTCTTCCATTCTACATATATGACATTTTGAATCAAAACGTGTTAGTTACTATGGTGACAACACTCCCTATCTATCTATCTTTATCTCTTTCTCTCCCTCTCACCCTATCTCTCTTTTTTTCTCTCAGCAACAACAGTTTTTTTCTCATTTCCTTCTTCCATTCTACATATATGACATGACATAAATAACTTCCACGTAAGCCCTCCGTACTACCACCACCACCACAATCGGTTCGGAGACCTTGAAAAAACAAAGTGTCTCTGACTGAAAGATAAAATAATTTTACTACATTCTTTCGGGGTCGATAAAATAAGCTGTCCTTGTGGCTAGATCACTTGGTTGGTAAACAAGCTTCTTAACGGCACTACCAGGCCTGTACCTATTTTCGTCGTTGCAGCGACTGTTATTGTTGTTGTCGTTGCTGCTGCTGCCGCTGCTGCTGCTGCTGCTGCTGCTGTTGTTGTTATTGCTATTGTTGATGTTGTTGTTATCGTTGTTGTTGTTGTTGTTGTTGTTGTTGGCAAAATAAGCTGCCCTTGTAGCAAAAATTTGAAATAATTATTAGGAGTCTATAGGCGTAGGAGTGGCTGTGTGCTTGCTTACGAACTACATGGTTCCGGGTTCAGTCCCACTGCGTGGCACCTTGGGCAAGTGTCTGCTACTATAGCCTCGGGCCAACCAAAGCCTTCTGAGTGGATTTGGTAGACGGAAACTGAAAGAAACCCGCCGTATGTATATATATATGTGTGTGTGTGTATGTATTTATGTATGTATGTATGTATGTGTGTGCGTTTGTGTGGTCTAGTTAAGGACCTAGAAGAAGACTGGAGGACTGGTAATGCGGACCAAGCGAGGGTGAAAAGACTGGGGTTAAACCAGCATCTTGAAGTTCAACACATGGGAAGTATTGCCAGAGCTAAGTTACGTGCGATGGGAAGTGAAGGAATCAAGGCCGCTAGATGGGCCCGAGTGGTGGAAGCTCAGCAAGGAAATAGTTCCACTATTCGGTCTTTGACGAATCAAAATAGTGTCTTGGTAAACGAACCCGAGAAAATGTGTGAGGCCTTTCAGAAGTACTTCGCCCAACTATTCAGGGGTGACGGTGGTCCTGGTGGTGGGAGACTTTCTTGCCGGGCTGCCGTGTTTCTCGGGGTCGGATGCGGAGTCTTGCGACGGGCCAATCACGCCTGTGGAGGTGATGGAGGCTTTGGCGGACTGTAAAACGGGTAAATCGCCAGGAATTGATGGTCTTCCGTACGAGCTGTATAAATGTATGCCAGACTTGTTCGGGCAACTACTGGCTGACGTGTACGCGGACTGGCAACAGAATGGGTTTATCCCCAGATCTGTACGCCGAGGAGTAGTGACGTTGGTCAGAAAGGACCCGGACAAGTGAGACGTTATAGAGAATTTCAGGCCCATCACTCTGTTAAACGCAGAAGTGAAGATTTTGGCCAAGGTCTTAGCAAAAAGGTTGGCGCGTGTCGCGAATGGTATAGTCGGAGAGGCTCAGACATGTGCCATCCCAGGTAGAACCATTCAGGATACCCTCCATCTTATTCGCTATACCATAGAGAGGGTTGGTTATAAATCTGGCGGAAGCCTAGTGTTCTCGTAGACCGAGATTCGAGTGAATGGCATAAAGAGTGCTGAAAGGCCCTCTTGCTATTCCGGCGCTCGAGCAACGCCAGCAGTGGGGGTTCCACACAGATTTTATATAGTGGGTTGGTAGAGTCTGAATGCGACGATGGCCTGGGGGCTACACATCCTGGGGTACAGAGGATTCGCAATCTAGACTAGGGTCAGAACGTTTACCACACCATAGTGGGTTACACCATGGTTCCTCAGCTTTGTGGCAGAAGTAGGAAGAAAGAGAGAAAGTTGTGGTGAAACAGTACAGCGGGGTTCACCCCCCTCCCCGCCGGAGACTCGTGGAGCTTAGGTGTTTTTGCTCAATAAACACTCACAATACCCGGTCTGGAAATCGAAATCGCGTTCTTACGACCACGAGTCCGCTGCCCTAACCACTGGGCCATTACGCTTCCACTGCTGCTGTTGTTGCTATTGTTGATGATGATGATGATGACGATGATGATGATGATGATGATGATGTTGTTGTTGTTGTTGTTGTTCGCTGTTTTAGTTTCCTAAATTAACCTTACAGTCTTAGAAGTATCGCTAATGTCTTTTTTTTTCTTTGCTCTTGTCGTTTCAGGTGAGAAAAGGCATCTGTGGGTGGTTGGCCTGTGTTCTTCGTATGAGTCGACCTGGAGTAGAGCGTTTGCGCCCCTTAAAGAAACACACCGTCCAGAACTGTCGTGCTCAAGAACTACGATTAATCGAAAAGTCAACACGAAGCTTGCTAGCCAACACCGTGGACATTGAAGATGATTTTAAACATGACAGTAACCCGAACGGTGGCGTCAAACCACCACTCCCGGTTATCACCGACGCTTCTGGGCGCGGAGAGTTAATAACAATACTCAAAGAAGTTCAGAAAATAACGAAGAAATACAAAGAAGACGAAGATGACGAAGAGATCAAAGGCGATTGGAAATTTGCTGCGATGGTCATTGATCGTCTGTGCTTTATCATTTGTGGTCTATTCACCGTGCTATCCACTATTATAATACTTACGTCCGCACCACACGTCTTTGCATAGACGGACTGCCAACTTGTGGTGGAAAAAAAAAAAGAATTAACAACTCTTTGTAGATATTGTGACGAACTGAACAATAGATAGAAAGGAACATTTTCAACATTTCACCGGTATAATAAAAAGAAAAAAAGTATGCATTTGTATGCGAGACGGAGAGAGAGAAGGAGAGAAAGGAAGAAAGATAGGCGAAAAGAAATGAAGAAGGAACGAAAGCAAGTTAGAAAGAGGTAATGCAGAATGATGGGAAAGGAGAAGTACAAGCTAGAAAGAGAGAGTGATTGAGAGTAAGATTGAGAGAGAGAGAGAATGAGAGAGTGAGAAAGAGATTTTATCAAACGAATTAGATGGATATCGAGAGAATGCAGTTGAAATATCTATATCAAAAACCATATAATCAATTTATGTGTGTGTATGTGCGTGTGTGTGTATATATATATATATATATATATACATATATATACATATATATACATATATATATATATAATATGACATTAATTTTTTGTTCACAAATGTTAGATCAATCAAACGGGCATGTTAATATAGAACAGTAATTTTTCTCTTGTTCTCTTGTTCGTTATAAACAACAAATATATATACATATATATATATAAAATACATATAATATATTATATATATATATATCTATATATATATATATATATATATATATATATATATATATATAACGCACACATGCAGACCAACCAATTATGTATGCATCTATAGTTTAAGTATTTTTAGAATCCTCTGTATCACCTTAAATGGTGTGTTTAGTACGTACTCCTAAATATACACTCTCTAAACACACCAGTAGTAATTTTCCTTTACAATTTTCGTCTACTTTTTACCTATTGTAATATTGTTTATCAAACAATTTGCTGTCAATTTATTGTTTCGATCAGTTTCAGGCTAACTCTCCATCCAAATATTTCCTTATCTCTCTGTCTTTTTATTAACCTGTCACTAATCACCATTTTCCTTCTCTGTCTGTGTAACCATCTCTTGGCACTCTATACCAACTTGTTGTTTACGTCTCGGTCATATATATATATATATATATAATATATATATATATATATATATATATATATATATATATATATATATATATATATATACCCTACCTCGTCTGGCTTAACGGCCCACCATGTTTGTTTTCGTTTAGTTTGTCGTATGTCGCCACTGTCCTGTTTTTGTTACCAACTCTGACCCTCCACAAATCCCGAATTTTATTTTGGTTCGCGGAAGCAACTGTTTTTCGAAGCCCCATATTGTCGTGAATTGCTCGAAATGTGGAGTAGATGAAGAGCCGACAACTGATGAAGGGTCGTTCTTTATGTTACTTGTCTTGTTTTCCATTTGTCTCTCTCGTTGTTCGTATACCCAAGTTTGCCTTCGTATTTCATGCTGCTTACGTTTTGTGACGTCCTGTATCCATATATGCATGTATATATACATATAAATGTAACTATGTACAAATGTATGTATATATGCATATATATAATATATTATATATCCATATATAAGCATATGGTGTGTGTGTTGGTATATATATGTTATATATAGATATATATATATATATATATATATATATATATATATATATGCATGTTTTTGTGGTAGGGTTATTATTACTATTATTACTATGTATTATATCAATGTAAATGATTCGTTACAGGTGGCCCTATGCTTCGCTCAATATGAGATTTTCGAAAGAAACAGGTATTTGTTCAAATGGGGAAAAGTTTTTACAAAGAATCTGTTTTCAGTATCTGTTTTTCTAAGTATGGAAGATTAAGCGATTTTATTTTATTTATAAAATTAACAATGGCGGCTAGTAATTTCAGGAATTGATATGTCTCTGTAAAAGTTGAAGGGCGAATCAAAGCTAGATACAAAAGGATATTTAAGGAGAACCAAAGAAAAGATTCATAAATACCAATAGCAAGAGAATATGTATTTGACTGTAAACACAAAAAAGAAACAGGACACTAGAAATAAGTGGGATAGCTGTGAGTCGGCAATGGTAACTAATTCTAAGTATAAGTGTGAAAAAACCATAGAAACAGTGTAATAGTGGGCATGAGTTCGAACGAAGAGGTTATTAGTTCAACTGATGAAATTTAAAGCTCAGAACGGTATAGGATTTCTAAATTAAAAGAGTTTATAAGATAATCATGTAGATTAAATACTACTGCAGTCGGTCTGAGAGAAAGATAAAGTTACGAACATTTAGATCAATGTATGCTACCAAATCAGTGAGCTAACTACAGCGATCAGAGATGCTTAATAAATAATCAATAAAGGATTAAGAAATTATGTGTGTGTGTGTGTGTGTTCGCGCGCGTTTGTGTGTGTGTGTGCATGTGTGTGTGTTTGCGTGTGCGTATGTATACATTAGTATACATTATATATATTTATATATATATATATATATGTATATTATATATATATATATATGTATGCGTGCATATGTATGTATAATATATACATAAATATACATATATATATATGTATATATATACGTGAATGTGTATAGATGTGTATATATGTGTGCGTATATATATATATATTATATACATATATATATATGAATATGTATACGTGAGTGTGTGTATATGTATATATAACATATATATATATATATAACATATATAATATATATATATATATATATATATATATATATTATATATATATATTATATATGTATATATTATATATATATATATATATATATCTATATATATGTATATATATATATAGATATATGTATATATATAATATATATATTATATATATATATATATATATATATATGTATATATATATATATATATATATATTATATATTATATATGTATATATATATATATTAATATATATATATATATATATATATATATATATTATATTAATATATATATATATATATATATATATATATATAATGGATAATAAAACGAATGGTTTACACCTGGTAGCTTACTGGTAAAATCACGTTCACTTTTACACTATCTCTCATTTGCCAATCATGTATATATAAATATACATGTATATATTATGTACATATATGTATGTATATGTGTGTGTGTGGTGTGTGTGTGCATGTGTGCGTGTGTAGTATATATAAAGTTTATGAAGTATCTATTAAAGTACATGGTATATAACCATTATATTACATTCCAAAACAGACGACTGGGGAGAAAATTCAAGTTCCAGCAAAATTTCACGTTACGGGTTTGCTGTCTATAATGATCACAATATGGATACACAGTATTTGACTGGAGAATATTGGTTAAAATTATTAACTAATAACATCATTACGCGTGTTTCAGTGACAATTACGAAATGATTTTTATGCAATTGTTCATGATGCGTAAACTCATAAGTTTTTATAAAAACTAGCAGTATCGCCCGGCGTTGCTCGGGTCTGTAAGGGAAATAACTATATAAGCATTTTTAGAGAGTTATAGCCAAAAAATAGCAAAAAAAATGTATTAAAAATGGAAAAAAAATTATGGTTTATTTCTTTTAAATCGTTGACTCATCGTAGACTTTTTAGAGAGAGTACTTCCCTTATATAATAGCGAAAAAAATGCATTTAAAATGGAAAAAAATTATGGTAAATTTTTTTTTAAATCGTAGACTCATCGTTAGACGCGCGTAATACCCAGAAGGGCTCGATATGAATCACAACTATAAGATACCGGTTTTGGTTAAACTGACACCGCAAAATGTGGGAGTAGTTAGGAATCTAAATCGTAGGAGACAGACACACAACTTGACTTTTATATATAAAGATAAAGAATCGTTTTTAGCAACACTAAGCATTTATAGCAGTCAAGAAATTTGAAAGTGGAATATACCCAATAGATTGAAGAAAAATGTCTGATTTAGATTTAAAGGGGTGATAAGAAACAACATAAAATAAAAGATATGTAAATCAACGTTGTGAAGAACAGAAACAAGTTGACATTAACAAGGATTGAACAGAGAAAACCATGGTAACATTTTTTATGGTTTTATACAAAACGCAAAAAACAAATGGACAGGTATTTTGACACGTTCCTAAATCCGTGTTACACATATACGCAAACACACACATACACATATATATAATATATACATATAATTGTATAATTGTGTGTATATATATACATATATATATATATTATATATATATATATATATAGATAGAATATATATAATATATATATGTATACTGTAAAGAGTGAGGGAATGGTGGGACTAAGAGAGGGATGGGGAAAGAGACGGAGATGGAAATATACTTCACCTTCGAATCTCTAGACTGCTATGTTATGTGATACGGAACATAATTCTTTATTTGTCATAACGTCTGACGAGGTGACGCCTGATTAAGTAAGTATTGCATAATATTTAATCTTACGTAATCTCTTCGTACATATCACTAAAACATGTGTAAGCCCATTATAAAAAAATGATTTCAAAACTATATTTCCTAGTAACGAACTTGTGTGTGTGTGTGTAATACATATGCATATTTATGTAAATTATTTGATATGCATAAAAGCAACAAAAATTAGCTTAATAAAGGATTCGCCACAAGCCTCATATTTTCAGTAATTATATTTATAGTAACTTCGAAGTTTTGCCAGAGATACGGCTTATTCATGAAACATAACCATCTGTAACGAATTACATTTACATCAATGTAGTCCCAAATTGAGTCTTTCCAGTTTATATATGTATGTGTATGCATGTATACTTAAATATGTGCGTCCATATATACATACAAATATGTGTGCATACATATATACATATATGTGTGTTTGTGTGTGTGTGTATGCGCGTGTGTGAGTTTCCCGATGTGTATATGTTGAATTGAGAAACAACTGTTCCAGTTTTATCTTTTTAACAATTTGTTTTTATGAATTGCTTGTAGTTCCTTTGGAATAGTAAAGTCCTCAAATCCATCATCAATGTTTCTAGACATTCGTAGTCACATCTTCTGGATGAAGTGATGTTGGTGTCTTACTGCCTCTTTATAGCAAAGAGGTCCGTAGCTATTGGTGTAGACTTTTGATAGATTTATACGTCACTATTCAGTTGTGTGATTGGTGTACGTTGTCCGTATGTTCGAAACAAACAGCAAGAAACTTTTATGAAAAAATAGGAAGAAATCAACTTTTATTCATTTCATTTGCCATAGAGGCAGTACAAAAATGAGTAGCTTGGCGGGCTGGAAAAGACATTGATGAGACGAATGATAATAATACAAGATTATAAGGATGGGCGAAGCTGATCCGCATGCAATACATGTATAGATACGTATACGAGTGTATAAACGTGTATATTGTGTGTGTGTGTGTGTGTGTGTGTGTGTGTGTGTGTGTGTGTGTGTGTGTGTGTGTGTGTGTGTGTGTGTGTGTGTGTGTGGTATGATTCCGCGTTACTACAGTAGTAACCACAATCAGCAGTAATTAGTCAGAATTCAGTATACCTGCTTTATAATGTACAATATTATGAAGCTCCGGTGGCGAGTGTGTGTGAAATAGCTGACATCCTCCACTCCAGATTCTTAATAGCTAAAAAGGCAGTACAGAGCATAATATCAACTAAAATATGAATGACAAAAGAACAAGTAACGTAATCATTTTCAATAGCTTACAACCGCGACTTCTTAAATACATACACACATAAATAAATACATACATACATAAATACATGCATACATACATACATACATTTATACATATATACATGCGTACACGTCTATACACATGCATAATCATACACGCATTTAGCGATGTAAACCATGAAAGGTGTACTCGATACAATTTTGGAAAGCCTGTTTTACAGCATCGTCAGAATTAAATTTTTTTCCTATCAAAAAGTTATCCAAATTCTTGAAGAAGTGGTAGACAGTGGGGGCAAGATCAGGTGAGTATGGTGGATGATGGAGAACTTCCAACTCCAGCTCCTGTAGTTTCGCAATGTCGTTTTTGCGATGTGTGGTCTGGTGTTAACTTGCAATAAAATAGGAGTAGATCTTTTGACTAAGCTAGGCTGTTTTTTCTGCATCATTTGGTTTAGTTGGCTGCAGTTTACTTCGGCCGTGATTGATGAGGCAGGTTTAATGAAATCCTAATGGATCACAACTGCACCAAACCACCAAACACACACCATCAGCTTCTTTTGATGAATTTTGCTTTTTGGACTGTATTTTGGTGGCTCATCTTTGTTCAACCATTGTGCTGAACGTTTACGGTTGTTGCATTGGATCCATTTCTCATCACATGTTACAATTCGATTCAAAAATTATTCATTTTTGTGACGAGAAAATAGCATAATGCAGGCTTCCAAACCTTGCTGTTTGTGATTTTCATTGAGTTCATGTGGAACCCACTTATGCAACTTTTTCACTTTACTGATTTGAACTAGGTGAGTTAATATTGTTTGCTTGCTAACACCAAACAACAACGATAAATCACGGGCACTTTGAGATGGATCTGACATGACGGTGGCTTTCAATTCGTCATTATCCACCTTTGTTTCTGGTCGACTGCATTGCTCATTTGTGAGTCAAAGTTACCAGAACGAAATTTTGCAAACTGCTGTGTAATAACGTTAGAATGAAATACTCCATTAATATTCCGAGCTGTGTGTGACGATGTATTTCCAAGAAAGAACTCATATTTAAAAACTGTACGAATTTCTGAC
>NC_043006.1:42321828-42471828 GCF_006345805.1 Octopus sinensis
ACCTTTTGTAACAGTTCTACTGGACACTCTATTCCAATTTCCTTTATATTTCCCTTGATGGCTTCGGATACTGTTCCCCAGGACCCCAAAAAAAAATAATTAATAAGTATTATTTTATTATGTAGATATATATATCTATATATATATATATATATATATATAATATGATATAATATATATTATATATAATATAATATATATATATATATATAATATATATATAATATATAATATCTATAGATATATATATATATATACGTATATATCAAACAAATCACAAGCAAGGAACGGCCATAATAGGCCATTCACCACTAGAATAAACAGCCAAAAGCTTTAACCGCAATAACATCAATTCCGTAAACCAGGAAAAATTAAAAAACATTACCCTGTAATTTCTTATACGATGCCCGTTTCGTCTACTGTTTAATGGTAAACTCCTGATTAAATTAATTTTCTCCTGGTTTACGGATGATGTTATTTGCGGGTAAAGCTTTTGGCTGTTCTTTCTACTGGGTGAATGGCCTATTATGGCCTTCCTTATTGTGATGTTAACTTAAAAATGGTCTATGACTATTAATTTTCTCCCACTAGGCAGCTGGTTGCAAAAAAAATTCTACAAAATTTTTTTGCCACCCTATATTGATTAATTATGAATTTTCTGGTTAATTCCGTAATGGAATCGGCGTCTTAGTTTATTTGCTGCCGATAATTTTGGCGCGATGCGATGATTTAAAATTTTAGGTCAGATATTGCCGAGGCAGGGACGGGAATGCTCGTGAAAAATATCTGTCCGACTTGGCTATTTCTTACTTGAATCTAGGGCCTATGTAGATTGGCTTGATTAATTTAATCAGGTAGTTTACCATTAAACAGTAGACGAAACGGTGCATCGTATAAGAAATTACAGGTAAATGTTTTTTAATTTTCTCTGTTTAGGAATTGATGTATTTTGCGTTAAAGCTTTTGGCTGTTATTTCTGTGGGTGATGGCCTATTATGGCCGTTCCTTGATTGTGATGTTGAACTTAAAAATGGTCTATACTATTTATTTTTTCCCACTAGGCCGCTGTGGCAAAAAAATTCTACAATTTTTTTGCCACCCTATATTGATTAATATATATATATATATATATATATATAGATATATATATATATATATTATATATATATAACACACACCACAAATTCTGCCGAGATCGATGTAATCGACTAGTCTCTCCCCAAAAAATTTCAGGCCTTGTGCCTATAGTAGAAAGTATTATTATTATTATTATTATTATTATTATTATTATTATTATTATTATTATTATTATTATTATTATTATCATTATTATTATTATTACTATTATTATTATTGAGTGAGAAAGCAGTGCATGCCATCAAAGTGACACTGGGGTAAAATATACGAAACCCTGCATACCCATCATGATTACCCGTCTCATAAGGGTACACTAGGCACATGCATCACAACCATATGTGCGCGACATGGTGATCTTATATCAAGATGAACAGCACATGACCTTGCAGGTGGGGCCCAGTTAGAATTTTCTTCTGCTCGAGTAACCCATCCCATTGAAAAGGTCCCTGAATAAGGTCTGTTTAAGGAACGAAACACCCATGTTTCCATACATGAATTATCCAAACCTCAAAGAGTTCCTCTCAACATATGGCTATGATGCTCCCCCACTACTTCAGCTCGTGATCAGAGATGCACATATCGTCAACCACTAAGAGACATGGTCAACTGGTTAGGGTCTAACAACCAACAAGCAAATCTGTGGTATTGAGCAGAATATTTGCTGTAGCCCATCTTTTATTCCAAGACAAAACAATGTACATGATAACACTTATTATTATTATTATTATTATTATTATTATATTATTATTATTATTATTATTATTATTATTATCATTATTATCACTATTATTTAGGCGGTGAGCTGGCAGAATCGTTAGCATGCCGTGATCGTCGCGTTTTCTATTTTTCAGGGTTTTTTTTATCAGTAGTGTGCATTTTGCACTACATTAGCCAATGTGTCTTTCCTCATCGTAAAACATTTGAGAAAATAAAGATGTAGCTGCCATTTCGAGAAGGCAATGTGAACACATCGAGACACACACACACTCACTCTCTCTCTCTCTCTCTCTCTCTCTCTCTCTCTCTCTCTCTCTCTCTCTCTCTCTCTCTCTTTTCTCTCTCTCTCTCTCTCTCTCTTTCTTTTTCTCTCTCTCTCTCTCTAGATACTACACCACGCCAGAGTCGACTTTGCTTTTCATTTATTGCCAGGTTCGATTGTACAAAGTATAACTCGTGTATTCGTGCCGATTGGTTGTGCCAACGGGAAAGCAATTAACTGCTACTACTACTTCTACTGCTGCTATTACTACTACTACTACCACTGCCGCCGCTGCTGCTGCAGATGTTGCTGCTACAAGTCATATTATTTGCTGGACTTGATATTAATCAACTACAGAACTTCCCTAACAACGTCTTTTAGCCTTGTACTTGTATGAGAAGCCAATATCATATCTCAGGGTTGTTACTTGTTAAACAAATGATTTTACCGGCGACCGTGTCTTGAAATTCAAAGCCATTTCAACCATCTAAAAAAAAAACACAAAATAACTTTTAATTTCACTTCTTGTTTATTTCTCCAACCGCGTCGGACAAAGAAGACCAAGCGGCGTTTCTTTCGACTCTTAACGTTCTGAGTTCCAATGTGGCTGGGGTTAATTTCGCCTTTCATTTTTTCGGGATCGATAAAAAAAGTATCAATCAAGCACTGGAGTCGATTACATCGACTCCCTTCTTCACCAAAAAAATGTTACGCTTTGTGTCTCTATTAGAAAGGATCATCATCATCATCATCATCATTATTTTTTTTTAATAAAATATGGTCCGTTATCTTCTGCTGAACCGGGGTCATCCCTTGACCCTAGGGTCACAGCAGGTTCTCATCTCATGGAGAGTACACGGCGTGAAATGTGTGCGGAACCTAGCAACACTATTTTCTGAAGTTCTCTCACGTTAACAATGCAAAGGGAGTTTGTTGAGCTGCTTATCAAGGCCCTTTTTAGTGGGGGAGACATATAGAGTATTATTATTATTATTATTATTATTATTATTATTATTATTATTATTATTATTATTATTATTATTATTATTATTATTATTATTTGAAGGCGACGAGCTGGCAGAATCGTTAGCGCACCGGGCGAAATGCTTAGTGGTATTTCGTCTCCCGCTACGTTTTGAGTTCAAATTCCGCCGAAGTCGACTTTGCCCTTTCATCCTTTCGGGGTCGATAAATTAAGTACCAGTTATGTACTGAGATCGATCTAATCGACTAGTCTCCTCCCCAAAAATATTTCAGGCCTTGTACCTATAGTAGAAATTATTATTATTATTATTATTATTATTATTATTATTATTATTATTATTATTATTATTATTATTCAGTAGTCTTATTTTTATAACGTGCTTTCACTTCACTACCGAGCGCAGCTCTCTATACCTTGGGTATGTGCTGTGGTTTGCTGTGATGCTCTTATGGTTACTGTATTGAAAGTGTTTTGTGTAGGATGTGTGCATTTTCTGTATGTTATATATATTTGTTAGTCCTGGTGTTTTTTTTTATGTATTAGTCTGAATTTTTTTTATCATACCTAATGCGCCTACTATGATAGGAATTGTTTCTGTGTTTAGCTTCAACATTCGAGTTACCTCTATTTCCAGGTCTTTGTATTTTGAAAGTTTCTCCACTTCGTTTAGAGAAACGTTGCCATCTGTTGGTATTGATACATCAATTAGAAAGCATTTTTTTCTTCATAATCTCTGACAACTATATCTGGCCTATTGTCCTTAATTTCTCTATCTGTGTGTATTGGCATATCCCATAGTATTGTTGCTTTCTCATTTTCTGTAACCTTTTCTGGCGTGTTCCAATACCATCTTTTTTCTGTTGTTATTCCATAGTGTTGGCATAGCTTCCAGTGTATGTAGGTTCCAACTCTGTCGTGCCTGTGAATATATTCCTTCTTAGCAAGGACTGGGCAGCTAGAGACAATATGATTTATTGTTTCTTGTCCATCTCCACATATTCTGAAGTTACAAGTTACGTTTCTTTCCATTATTATTATTATTATTATTATTATTATTATTATTATTATTATTATTATTATTATTATTATTGTTATGAAGAAGAAGAATTAACTGAAGCAATAGTATAGCGAATGTAACGCCGAGAAGTAATTAGTTTCGTCTCTCTACGTTCCGAGTTCAAAGGGTTGTCTTTGCCTTTCATCCATCCTGGGTCTTTAAAATAAATACCGGTCTGAGGTCATTTTAATCAACCAATTCTTTCATACATTTTTTTTTTTTTTTTTAAATCTTGTTGCAATGTAAGAAATTAATATTATTGGCTGATGATGATGTTTTATTCGTGTTTTGGGGTTCCGCAATAATTTCATAGTCGTTAGATGCGTTTTCTGTTCTGTTATATTGAGTGATTCTAATAAAGCACATGTTGGTGAATTCAGCGTTTTATTTGTAGCTTTCCTTCACAAGGCAATCAAAGAAATGTTGATTTCTATGTCGGCTATTACTGGGATGTGAGTGCCATTTGCTTAGTGGCGCATGACGGTGAATGAAAATGAAAAACTTTTATCGTAGCAAGGATCTCGGTAACGGCGGCGATATAAGGCGCAAGCAACCGTGTACAAAGAAATTCGATGTTTATGACATTCATTTGAAAATTAATTACAACAACAAAAGCTGTATTAGCGGAGATAATAACAACAATAAGAAGTATTATAAGAAAACAACAAGAATTTACAAATACAGTAACAGGGAACGTAAAAACACTAACGCACAGCAAAACGAAATCTTAAACAGATTTGCAGCCAAAAAAACTTCAGAAAACTAGCAGCAGTATTATCGACATCAGCAATGGTAGCAGCGGTTACAGCAGTAGCAAAAGTAATTGCGACCCCGATGACAAAAATAACAATTTCATCAACCTTATACGTTTGTAGATCAGAACTTGCAAAAGTGAAAAATGAGAGGTTGACGGAAGCAAGTCATGAACAGTAGTAAACTTATTTTGTTTTCCCCAACACCTTGCGGGGGAAAATTCAAATTCCTTTTAGGTAAGTTGTTTGAAAGGAAGTCTATCATCGTTGCTTTTGAACACAACTATAAACCCTAGAGATCTATTACAAACAAAGGAGCATATCTAAAATTGCGACTGAAACGCATTTGATTATATGTCTTTTTAATCAAATCCAGCCTCGGGCTAAACAACCACAAGAAACAACTTCAACAGCTAAACCCCATTTATAATTAACAAGAAAATCAATAAGCCACAAGGGGAATAAAAGATCTTAGCTGACGTTACAGCAATTTCTTAATCTGTTCGGATAGTCGTAGTAAAATGAACGGTGAAAAGAACGTGATAGCATTGAAAAGCAGGGGCTTTCTTTAACATCCCTGCGAGTAATAAATAAAGAACTGCAACGTATTAAAGGAACTCCTTTTGAGCACGATTGGTATCACAGAATCCTAATTGCCAAATACTGAAGCAACGCTTGGTTATAAAATCTGGAGGCGTAAGAATGGACAAGTATGAGAACATTAACTTTTATCGGTTACTGATTTCAATCCTTGGACTGCGGCCATGCTGGAATACTGCTTTGAACAGCCTTGAACGGTTTTTAATCAAACAGGTCGACATCTACTCTTTGTTCATTTTCTTTTCTTTTTTTTAAGCCTGTAACTTATTCTATCGTTTTCTTTTACCAAACTGCTAAGTTACGGGAGTGTAATCAAATCACTACAGCTATCAAGCGATGGGTGAAAGCAGACAACCACTTCACAAAGACACCAAACGCACGCATATATATATATGTATGTATATATATATGTATATGTATATATATATATATATATATATAATATATATATAATATAATATATATATATATATATATTATATATATATATATAATATATATATATATACATATGGAACAAAAATGTAATAGAGGACAATAAAACATCCGGACGGATAGACGATACAAAGGCGGACAGGAAAAACAACAATTAGGGAAAAGGGGCGGATCATTCGTGGCCTTCTTTCGTCAGTCGAGTTACCAGATGTCCTTACAGTTTCGGGCAGTTACACTTGAGACTGTTCGATCTGGTTCCCTCCAAATAAAAGTCTAAGCTAAGAGCATCACATTTTTTGTAAGAAAGCTAGCGAATGTATACGACAAAAAATGGAAAACTTGGTACACAATTAAAAGTACAAACAACAATAATATAACGACAGGTGTCTATCGACTGAGCTGGCGTATATAAAGTGAAAGTCTTAAAGCAAGAACATAGATGATATGTATGTCTGTCTGTCTGTGTATATGTATATATATGTGTGTGTGTGTGTATATATATTATAATATATTATATATATATATATATATATATATATATGTATATATATATACATATATATATATATATAATATATATATGTATATATATATATATACCACGTGACCGACCAGTCTATCAGATGTTGCTACACATCGCTTTGTTTTAGCCTTCAGATGACGCCACCCCTCTGGCTAAGCGAGCAGGTCAACAAAAGAAAGAGTGAGAGAAAGTTGCGGCGAAAGAGTACAGCAGGGATCGCCACCACCCCCTGCCAGAGCCTCGTGGAGCTATCGGTGTTTTCGCTCAATAAACACTCACAACGCTTGGTCTGGGAATCGAAACCGCGATCACATGACCGCGAGTCCCCTGCCCTAACCACTGGACCATTGCGCCACACACACACACACACACACACACACACCACATATATATATATATATATATATATATATATATATGTATATATATATGTATATATTATATGTATATATATATATATATATATATATATATATATATATATATATATATATATATAGATATATATATATATGTATATATATATATATATATATATATAGTTGATCAAAACAAGAAAGCACAAAAAACACAACAACGCGAACACACAACGTGGAACAAATATAGTATTATTGGACGCTCAGGAAAGAAGGAAAGAAGAGCGGTGCTCTTCGTCGGAAACATAGGAGAGGGAAAGATCCAGAGAAGGGAAGACAGAGGAAAAATATCGCCAACGGTACACACGAGGTCACATTTTGAAAGATCGGAAGGAAAAGGGTGAAGAAAGATGTTTTCAAAGACAGAAGAGTAGTATTGTCAAAGACAGCAGAATGGTAGGAGGGGGAAGGTGTGTGTAAGTGTGGATATGTGCGTGGGCGGAGGTCTGCGTGTGCGTGTGTGTTTGTATGTGTGCAATGATGACATGTGTGTGTATGTGTGTGTGGTTGTAACTGTAAACAAAGGGCTAGTAGTAAGGCTGGCTAGTAGAATAAGGAGTGGTGTTTTTTTTTCCCTGCCACAGGTCAGTCCTGTTACTTTGAAGTATGTGTGTGTGTGCATATATGTATATGTATCGTGTGTGTGTTTTGTTTGTAGTGTGTGTGTGTGTGTTCGTGTGTGTATGCGTGGAGTTTGGGTGTGTGTCGAATAACTGTGCTATACTTGGTGTATGTGTGTGTGTGTGTGTGTGTGTAAGCGTATATGGATGTATATGCGTGTATCCGTGGGGTTGTGAGTTTTGGGTGTGTGCATTGGTGTGCGTGTGTGCGTGCGTATGTGTGCGCATGTTTATGTGTGCGTATGTATGTGTGTGTGTGTCTGTGCATATATGAGTATACGTATGTGTATATGTGTGCGCGCGTGTAGGCATATATTGTGTGTATGTATATGTATCGGTGTGTATGTGAATTTGTGTATGCGTGTGTGTGGGGGTGGGGTTGTGTGGGCATCAGTGGCGACTCCAAAAATCATTTGGGGCTAGAAATATTGCAGAAAAAACGTGAAATTCTTCGAGCAGGCATGTGTCTTATGCGAAATCTCTGATGAGCTCGAGTGCTGCTGATGACCTGGAGTCGCCTCTTTGTTCTTCTTTGGTGGATATTGTTAGTGGAGCGGCCATGCTTACACTGTAAAGCTAGAAAGAAAAATGGCACGATCAGGCTCAAACTTCGATCACGTGACCACAATAGTACCGACTATGAGCACGCATGCGCAGAAGGCAGTGTGACAATAATAAAGATATGTTATAGCGAAAGTGCAGATAATTTTTGACTTTCTCTTGTATTTAACTGGTCAAATTTCTCGGCGCGATACGCATATTCCCCCATTCCAGATACTCCGACTTTTTCTTACCGCTTTGATCATAAGCGTGGACAGTGTGAGATTTATTATTCTTTCACCAACATTCCTTTTATGGCCAACCTGTCTTCTACTTCAAGTGTACTGTTACATAACTGACTTCCAAATAGTTTTCCGCTTTACGTTGAAGGGTATGTATTTGGCTGCAATTTCTAGTCTGGTGTTACCCACATTTTGCACTGTATGCAGTAAGGTGATATTTGCATCGCAATTTGTCTTGATAGAACAAAATCGTTATATACATAAGATGAAAGAGATGGTACTGAAGACAACAAATAACCAGTAAAAACATCAGGAAGTATACAGTTTTTTTTTTTGTTTTTTTATGTTTTTATTGATCGCAGTTTTAAGATGCGCACAGCTTCAAGCAAAACGTGCTTCTGAAATGATTAGTTCATCGGATAGTGGCAGATTTAGTTAGTAATATTAGGAATATACTTAGCAGGCATTGATGTGATTCTGCAAGAGTATATCTATGGAAGACAATAGTGTTGAGAAATAATCCAGCTGACATTATACAGGAAAATAGTCTTGCAAAAATATTAGTGAGACCCAGAGAAGTGAAGAGAATAGGAATATATGGCAGAGCTACTGTCAGAGTTATATTCTAAGCATTTCTGTACGCAAGATCGAAAGCTGTCCACTGGATCCGGAAAGTGGGAGTATAACGTGATTCCAACGTAATGACATGATGTTTTATTAAACCAGAACGATAATGCAATGACCAGCCTAGGTTAGTTACCATAAATCCTCGAGTATAGTCCGCCCTTGAGTATAATACGCAGGGGATTTTTAGGTGGCTGTACCTCTGAAAAGACTAAACCTTGTGTATAATACGCACCCCTTCTCTAACTTGAGTCAAGGAGGTCTATATAACGTCCTTGGTTTGTAAAACTGTACACGGTAACGTCCTTTATTATTATTGTATATATATAACATAATACAAACGTGTAGTTTTTTGTGCATTTTGTTTGCAGAAAATAAAGAAATAACAGTTTAATAAATGTTGCTTACTGCAAGTTATGGATGATTCTTTTATGACTTCATTGCTTTCAGGCTTAGCTTAGGGTATTTCGCGCCCGACATCACAAAATGCGTCGGAATAAACATTGCCGGACAGCAAATAGAGACTCGGACATTGCTTAGAAAATAATTTTCATGTTTAACCTTTAAATTTTGGGGAAAGGGGAAAAATTTTGCGGATTATACACGAGGATTTACGGTATGTGGAAATTTCCGGATTATTTCGAGATAAACGCAGAATGACAGAGGTGTTCGCTAAAATATGTGGTTCTCAAACTAACACCAACCAATACATACACAGGCATATACACACACACACACACACACAAGCATACACACCACACATGCATATATTATTGGACTTCTTTGCCCCCCCCCCCTCACAACCCATCTTTGTTAATGAGAAAACAAAATTGAATTTGCATCAATATAATTCTTGTATCTTCATCACAGTGCTGGATAACTTTAATACTTTAAGACTATCTGAATTTTTCTAAATGTGGTACGAGTATCGGTGTGTAGTTAAGAAACCTGCTTTTAACCGTGCGGTTTCGAGCTCAGCATTTTCCACTACTGCCCTGGGCCGAACAATGCCTTGTGAGTTAATTTTAACAATCCTTTCTAGTATAGGTACAACGCTTGAAATTTGGGAGTAGGAGACTAGTCGATTACATCGACCCCAGTGTTTCACTGGTACTTAATTTATCGACCCAGAAAGGATGAACGGTGAAGTCGACCTCGGTGGAATTTGAACTCAGAACGTAGCCATGGGCGAAATATCGCTAAGCATTTCGTCCTGCGTGCTAGCAATTCTGCCAGCTCGCCGCCTTCGAGTTGATTTTAATAATAGAAGGAAAGATTAGAGACACTGTTCGACATGGTGGCCATCGATATCCCCGCACAGCAATCATAGAACAGCATTTCAAAACAGAAATTGGTGCATTTTCAGTATTAGTCTATTTTCAGTATTAGTCAAATTTTGGTACTAACCCAGCAAGTTCAGGGCAGGGGTTAAGCCGAATACATCGACCTCAGTGCTCAACTGGTATTTATTTACATTCCCCGGATATTTGTCCTCATCTTGTTTGTTGTTAACACAACGATTCGTCTGATATACCCTCCAGCCTTCTTCGGGTGTCTTGGGGAAATTTCGAACCTGGGTTCTCATTCCTATGGCATTTTTCGATTTTGTTATTATTATTATTATTATTATTATTATCATTTAGATCACTGTCTGGAATCGAACTCGGAAACCACTACGCCATATGTCCACGGGCATATGGCGTAATGGTTAAGAGCGCGGGCTACTAACCCCAAGATTCCGAGTTCGATTCTAAGCAGTGACAGAACAATAATAATAATAATAATAATAATAATAATAATAATAATAATAATAATAATAACAATAATAATAATAATAATAACAACAACAGCAAAATCGAAAAATACCTTAGGAATGAGAACCCAGGTTCGAAATTTCCCCAAGACACCTGAAGAAGGCTGGAAGGTATATCAGCCGAAACGTTGTGTTAACAACAAAGAAGATGAGGACAAATATCCGTCAAATGTAAATAATGTACATAATTCCTCATCTCTTAAATATAGACCTAGTACTTAATTTATCGACCCCAAAAGGATGAAAGACGCTGCCGACCTCAGGCGGAATTTGGACTCAGAACGCAAAAAACGGCCGAAATGCCGCCAAGCATTTTGCCCGGTGCAGTAGCGATTCTGTCAGCTCGCTGCTTTGCAGTATTATATTATTAGCGTCATTACAACTCCAGGCAATGTAGGTGAACTCAAATTGTCCAAAGTTGTAATTCTTATTTGGTAGACTTGAAATTTGATTAAGCCTCAAGCTAGATCACTAGATCTAACCTTTCTGGAGATCTTTATCTCCAAAAAGGCTAGATCTAGTGATTTAGCTGGCCTGTTACTCTGGTCTGCAGTCCATTGATTTGGAAACCGTTCGTGCTGGTAGTTCTGAACAATTGCGGTTATCGTTACATAAAATGTGCCTTCATGTGCTGAGAGGAATTCTGGAGAACTACTTATCTTTTTCTGTAATTAAACAAGGCTCAAAGAATTGCTTCAAAACGTCGGAAGTTGATTACATCGACCATGGCGTGTCACTGGTGCTAAACTTATCGAGCCCGAAAGGATGAAAGGCAAAGTCGGCCTCGACGAAATTTTAACTCAGAACGTAGTGACGAAAGAAATACCGCTAAACATTTTGCCCGACGTGCTAACGAGTCTGCCAGCTCACAGGGCCAGCAATTTTGGGGGAGGAGCAACGTTTCTGCCAGCTCGCCGCCTTAATAATAAAAAATAGACCTTTCTCCTACTATAGGCACAAGGCTTGAAATTTTCGGGGAGGCGGTAGTCGATTAGATCGACCCCAGTACGCATCTAGGCACGTAGCTACAGGCTCAGCACCCCCAGTTAGAATCTCAGCCCTTACACCCCCAGTATGGAGAATTTGTTTTATCCACTTTTGAAATAAAATACATTGTCGACGACACCTTGCTCATAAGCAATATCTGAAGTCGCTAAAGATGCAATAAATTGAATTTCTTTTGATTTATATATATATATATATATATATATATATATATATATATATATATATATATATATATATATACACACACACAAAACATTCAAACACTGAGGTTGAAATCAGCAGATGTCACTACTGTTCACATCATCTGTTGATAAATTTTAAAATTGAAGATATCACCAGCAGTGACATATGTGGGACGCAGGCGCAATAGCATTAAATAGCTATGAATTATAAATTTGTATGAAGCGTTAAGATGCTTAAACAAGCATCCACTTGCTAGAAATAAGAGCTAAAGTCTTAAATTTATCCACCGTACCGCACCGAGATAACAAAAAAAAGCAGTATGCGAGGAAAACAGAAAGGATTAAAACATTTAACAACACAAATAAAAATATTATATATATATATATACCATGTTTGACGGTGAAACTCGAAGCAGATAAAGCTATAAATAATTGCGCGTAAATACTGAGTTTTAAAAAAAGCAAAAACAGATGGTAAAAGCTGAAGGCTGTCCGTACGACTCGAACCCACATCTTCTGTAAACAGGACAAACGTTCTATCATTGTATATGGTATTGGGTAGCATTGTTTTGATGCTCACTATAAACCTACTTTAGAAATAGAGTAGAAACTATTTTAATTATTTGTAAGAAACAGGAATTCAACGCTTAAGAAGGAAGTCAAATTTAGTTACTTCCTCCTTTTTATCTTTCTGTCGTTTGTCTTTCACTTTTACCTCTTTGACCGATTGCAACTGGGGGTGCTATCTTGATAGCTGGGGATGCTGAACAGGGCTTCGTACAAAAGCCTTATATTTTTCGGTTATTTTTTCGGGATTTTTTTTTTTTTTTTTTTTTTTTTCACATTTCTTGACGTTGTAACCTGGTCAAAACTTCTGATGTATTTCAATTTTATTTTCATTTTACTTGTTGCAATCATTAAAATTTATGTATTTTAAAACTAAACTCGAAAGAGATTTCGGTTCAAACAATTTTTTTTCAATTTCTTCAAAGTTTTGCTTTTTTTAGTTAAACACAAAATAATTTCAGTATAAACGTTGTTCAAAGAGTAAGAAAAGATTATTCAGTGAAAGTTCTCACATGAAAAATACTTACTGAATGTATATTTTGAGAAATTTCAAAAATTTTCTTTCCTTTTTCTCGAATAATAATCCTCTCTGACTAGTAGAAATAAAATGACTTTTTAATGTCCGTCTCTGTTCGTATATATACGTGTATAGTGATGCGTTTACTACCATAAATCTCTAACGACAGCAACAATTCTTCACATAGGGGAAAACGGGGCAAGTTGACTACAGGAGCAAGTTGACACCTTTTCTCTAGAGAAAATGCGAAACTACTTTCGGACGATTTAATGACATCATAGTAGAGCTTCGTTTTGCTTTCACTGTTGGATTATGCAATGAGCTAAATTGCTTTTTTTTATCTCCCTCTCTCTCTCTCTCTTTACAGACCTAAATCTATAATTGTCAGGGTGCAACACTACAAACGCAAAAGTGAGAGGGTAACCCTTCCACAGGATGTAATCCAACAGGCTATTCAACAGGTCCGAGCTCGTGTCATCTCCTTGCGGGAAGCCTCGAGGACATTTGGCATCCCTTTAAAATATCTGTCTCGCTGCTGCACCAAGGCCGTTGAAGCAAACAACAACGATCACAGTCTTAGTGGATACAAAAAGCCACGGCAAGTTCTCACCGACGAGTTCGAGAATCAGTTGGAGGCTTATGTTTTAGTTGCCACAGAAATTTACTATGGGCTTGCTCCAAAGGATGTGCGGTAATTGGCTTTTCAGATAGCAAAGGTACATGGATGTAATATCCCTCCAACCTGTCATGGGACAGAAATGGCAGGTGAAGACTGGTTCTCTGGATATCTTCAACGACACATGAATTTATCCATAAGAAGTCCACAGGCAACAAGCTTGGCACGAGCAACAAGTTTCAACAAGACCAATGTTGCTATGTTTTTCAACCAACTTGCTGAGGTGATGCTTCGGTATAAATTTGATCCATTCAATATCTACATGGATGATACTGGCATAACAACCGTTATTGCCAGAAAAGGAACAAAGCAAGTGGGGAAAATGACAAGTGCGGAGAGGGGAACTCTGGTCAGATTGGCATGCTGTGTAAATGCCGCTGGAAACAGCATACCTCGTTTTTTTTTATTTTTCCCATGAATAACTTTATGTCATTTTTCCTGAACAATGGACCATCAGGCAGCGATGGAGGTGCTAATCCATCTGGTTGGATGTGTGAAGAGCAGTTTGTGAAATTCCTTCAACACTTTGTGAGGAATGTGAAATGTTCAAAGCATTGCTGGACAATCACGATTCCCACCTTAGTATCAAGGGGCTGACTTATGCATCAGACAATGGCATCACCATGCTTTCTTTCCCACCTCACTGCACACACAGGTTACAGCCGTTGGACATAGCGGTCTATGGACCACTGAAGAAGTACACAAACACTGCCATTGATGACTGGGATATCAACCATCCTGGCCAGACCATGACCGTTTATGACATTCCGTGTATTGTCAAAACTACATGGCCATTGACTGCAACTCCGACGAACATTCTTAATGGCTTTTCTTCTACAGGAATATGCCCTTTCAATCGCAACATTTTCACAGACAACGACTTTGCACCAAGCTATGTCACTGACCGACCGAATCCTGCACTTTCAGCACCTGGGCAAAATGCTTAGCGGTATTTCGCTCGTCACTATGTTCTGAGTTCAAATTTCGCCGCGGCCGACTTTGCCTTTCATCCTTTCGGGGTCAATAAATTTAGCACCAGTGACACGCCTGGATCGATGTAATCAACTTTCAGGCCTTGTGCCTTTTGTAGAAAAGATTATTCTTTATTATTAGTCATTGAAAAGACTGCAAGTAGCAACGAAAGAGTTTTGACAAACAAAAGCAAGACAAATTAGTTGGATATTTAACCAATTGGCAAATAATAAAGAACAGGAGTGGAATTAAATCTTGCGAACCAGATACAAAAACGAAATTCCACGATTGTTTGCTTCAAGCTTCTGTAATAAAGGTTAAATGGTTCATCATTTATGGAAAGTAAATGACATTATTAAACATGCGGGCTTGAATGAACGAATGAAATTAATTTGGAGAAGCTTTATGTCCCTTTATTATGAAGTTATGTCCCTTGGATGAATGACAATCGATAGTTTTTTGGGGTTTTTTTTTTTTTCATTGAGAAATATATACTGATAATATAAAAGGCTATTAAATGCTTGCATTTTAGTCTAACCGAAACCTACAGATAAAAAGGGTACATATATAGTTCTCTTTTATATGTACTCGCTCATGATCTTCGCAGTTTATTTCTTTTAATAGGCAAATAATTATTGTATATTGCAGAGTTGTTCCCCTTATAAAACATGTTCCCAGCAGTTAGATCTGTGAAAAATAAAATGTTGTGTTTTCTACTACTATAACATAATGAGAAAGCACTGCGAGTGAGAAATGTCAGACTTGGTGTACTTCCCCCACCCCGCCAAACAATGCCCCAGGATTCTGGTTACTAGTGACAAAATAATGTTCGTAATGCTGATTAAAACGTGCTTATCGACACCTCATCGGCTGAGCGCTGGAGGTTAATTTGGTGCGTTACACGAGTCTCTGGGTTTCAATTAGAGATCAGCATAACAATGACCAAGATCATGGCAACCAACAGACACCCCAGATAGCTTACCATGCGATTACAAGTGGTTGTCAGGCTTGGGCAGATTGCCAACTTGAACTGCCCGAGCAAACACCGGGTGCGGAATTGGTGCAAGAAGCTCTTGGGCACTCGATACGGTATGGAAGCAAAAGCATCAAGCAGAATCTCTTTTAAAAACCCCTTTGTCGATCCAGTAGTGTTGTATTAGTGTGAAGCATGGACCTAGGGTAGCTGACATCAAGTGACTGGGGAAGTTTGAGATGATGTGCTACCGGCGATCGTTGTGGATCAGTTGGACGATTCAATTCTAAAGTAGACAAAAAGCTGGCGACGATGCTCTGGTGATAGACACTGCAATATTCATTGTAACCACGTTACAAGAACTCAGAAGTCATATGACTGAGTTCGTAGATTACAAAAATTAATATGGAGCGATTGTGTCGAGGACAGGATAATGATGACCCACGTGGAGCGAGCAGCTGCTGCTGGCGACCGCTGCGTTTGGCGAGGAGTTATTGAAAATGATTATAATGCCTTTCGTAAAAATCTTGCCTCGTTTATATTAAGACTATTTCACAGTTCTTTCGCTATTTCAAAATTTACTTTAGATATTAGTTTTCATTTCTTGAGGAAACTGCATCCTTGATATTTGAAAGTCTCAAATGCCAAATCTCAGGAAAATTTATCAAAATGTAAAAACAAATTGTTCAAATGTAAGCGTTAGTTCAGTGCAGCGGTTCTCAACCGGAGTCCATGTGATCCTTGAGGGTCCACATAAGATTTTGTTGTTATCTGTGCGCAATACATTGGTTATATTTCTCCAATACACAAAATATTCTAACCATTTTTGGAAAGAGTAATTGCTAATAAATAATATTGAATTATAAAAATTGGACATTAAACGGTTATGAGGGTCCATCCCAGTAAAACTGGAATCAAAGGGATCTACAGGAAAGAAAAAAATGGTTGAGAACCACTGGTTTCGAGGGACGACTGACTACCAGGCACGTAGCTACGGGGGGTGGGGGCTATGGGGTACTTAGCACCCCCAGTTGATTATCTCAGTTATTATCTACTTTTGAAAATACCTTTTCGGCACCGAAAAAATAATCAATATCTGAAGTCGCTAAAGATGCAATAAATTGAATTTCTTTTGATTTAGTAGTTAGTAATATGAAAATGGGGGTAAATTAGAGCTAAGCATTTTGCCTGGTGTGCTAATGAGTCTGCCAGCTGACAGGGCCAGCAATTTGGTGGGAGGGGCAAGTCAATCACATCAGTATTCAACTGGTACTTATTTCATCACCCTCCTCGCTTTTCCCTCGGGATGCAAGGTAAAGTCGATCTCGGTGGCATTTGAACTCAGAGTGCAAAGACAGACGAAATACCTATTTCTTCTCTACCCACAAGGGGCTAAACACAGAGTGGACAAACAAACGGATTAAGTCAATTATATCGACCCCAGTGCATAACAGGTACTTATTTAATCAACCCCGAAAGGATGAAAGACAAAGTCAACCTCGGCGGAATTTGAACTCAGAACGTAACGGCAGACGAAATACGGCTACGCATTTCGCCCGGCATGCTGACGATTCTGCCAGCTCGCTGGCTTAATAATAAAGAATAGACCTTTCTACTATAGGCACAAGGCTTGAAATTTTGAGGAGGCGGTAGTCGATTAGATCGACCCCAGAACGCAACTTGGCACGTAGCTACAGGGGGTATGGGGTGCTCAGCACCCCCAGTTAGAATCTCAGCCCCCTACACCCCCAGTATGAGAATTTTGTTTTATCCACTTTTGAAAATTTGTTGGCACCAAAAATAAGCAATATCTGAAGTCGTTAAAGATGCAATAAATTGAATTTGTTTTGATTTAGTAGTTAGTGATATGAGTTTCAGCTTCTTGCTTTTGCTTAATTAAGACACAGTGTCTCCATACCGTATGGAGTGCCCAAGAGCTTCTTGCACCAATTCCGCACCTGGTATTTGCTTGGGCAGCTCAAGCTGTTTGCTGTCGCAGAATTGGCTGCTGACCCGGTCATCAACTGTGGGTTGAATTAAGGAGTGGGAGACGCTGGGTCAGTTGTTGTTGTTGTTGTTGTGGTGCTTGTGGTGGCAACGACAGTGCTGGTGATTGTCCTTGTTGCTGTTGAAAAGTATGTGAAGAATTGTTGCTGTAGTAAACCCATCGCTACACACATATATATATGTTTGTACATATTTATTCGCACACATTCCGATAACAAGGTTATTCATTCACGATATGGAAACGTTTCTCATGGCACCAGCAGACAAAATGAAAAGAGGAGTTACCCCGAAGGACAGCGAATGAGATACGCTAGAACAGCCACTATGACTCGCTCTTGCGGACAGCAATCTCCACTGCGATAGCGGTGAACAAGGACATGGCCCGGGAGCCAAGGACGCCGGAGGTCTCAACAGCCATAGACTCAACCATAAACCTGCCGAAGAGCGGCTGAACTTACCCAGGATATTAGTAGCATATTTTTTTTTTCTTTTCTTTTCTCAACCCCTATTTGACGGAAGCTAAAATCAGAAGGACCAAACAAAATACCGTAAGAAAGGTGTTAAGACACTAAAGAAAGTAATTTGTGAAAGCCGAAATCTTAGGACATGGGTTCTCAAAATGGGCGCTACCGCCCCCTGGTGGGCGTTGAGGGGGTCCATGTGGGCGCTGGTGTCTGAGAGGGCAGTAGAGAAAAAGGCATTGGGAAGGAGGCAGTGGTTTGGGGGATGCTATGTATTTATATTATTATAGTACTGTATACAAATTATATATTATATTAAATATCAAATGATTCATAGTATATATAAATTAGTAAAATATAAAATGTTTATTTATACATAAAAACAGGGGTGGGGCGCTGAGTGTATTATGTGACCATGAGGGGGGAGGCAAAAAAGTTTGAAAACCTGTGTTCGGGGGTCAAATTTGTCTTGTTTTTTATCCACATTCTGAATTTGTTACTTTGCTTTCTTATACTTACCGTGTTTTATAGCACATATGACGCTCTTTTTTTCCCCTAAAATGTGTCTAACGAATTACCCCGGATCCTATAAGCAAATTTGTTTTAAATATTATATGTTTCAATGCACTAAGACTTTTTTTTTTCTGAATGTTCGCTGCTGAAATTGGAGAACGTGTGTGTAATTTCTGCCGGCAAATGCGCTTATTTTGCTTTCTGGAGGTATTATGGAAATAAGCTTATACCAGTTATGCTGTCTGTTTATTACCCACGAATAATTGTGACACCACACGATTTGAATGAAAATAAGAAAATGCGCAGTTATGAAATTTGCTCGCCGCTTCTCCATAACCAGACCAATCCATTTCTCGGCCGTATTGTAACTTGCAATGAAAAGTGGATTCTGTACAATAAAAAGAACGTTCTTTGCAATGGTTGGACCAAAATAAAGCACAGAAAACCTTTCCTAAATCCAAGCTCTTCAAAAAGAATGTTATTGACTGTTTGGTGGTGTACTGCTGGATTCATTCACCAGAAAAACCATGAAATTGCCAAAATGAATGAAAAACTGCTACTTCTCTTCCCCAGACTGGTCAAAAGATGAGGGCCAATCATTCTTCATGACAATGCTCAGCCACACGTTTCACTAATAATGCTCCAGAAGTTGAGGGAACTTAGATACGAAGTTCTTCCCCGCCCAGTTTATTCGCCAGACCCTTCTCATACTAACTACCACTTTGATGGTTTCCTGCGAGAGGAAGAGCTCAAAAATCAAACTGACACTGAAAGTGCATTCAGAGTTCATCAGCTCCAGAACTTCAGATTTTTATGTTACCAGAATAAACAAACTTGTAATTCATTTGTAAAAATGTGTTGATTGTAATGGTAATTACTTTGATGAATAAAATTTCCACATTGTTGAAATATATATTACGATGAATTCCAGCTTTCAAAACGTTGCTTACCTTTTACTCAGCCCGATACATGTTGGTCTCTAGTCCAAATATCGCTGTTAAGTCGACACCTATTGCCTCCCAACGCTCTATGACAGCCTCTCATCATTATCACTTACCGTCTCTTCTATTTACCATAATAAGCTGTGTAACGAAAAATGACATTGGATTTTTTCCCCATTTTTCAGCATCATGTTGGTTGTGTAAGGAAGGATATCGGACCTAGCGATATTCACATACGCCCTACCTCCCTCTTTACCATTTCAGTTCTTTCGGCCACCATCACCAAACGTGTGTCAGGTTTCTTTCTACCCGGTTTATTCTAACATAACCTTTTCTGTTCAGTCATCACCAGTGACATCCATGTCCACCTCTACAGCCACCCCTCACTGCAATCACTGTCATTCGCTTGTTTCTTGCACCTGCTCACAGAGTAAGTCTAAAAAAAACCACCGATGCCATGATCAAGTTCACCCACCACACTTTGCTAAGTGGTTTGCGAATGAGCGAAGACAACGTTGGTAAGATATGGCCGTTTTGTCCTAACTTCTCTAGTGCTGGTGCCACGATAAAATGTACTCGGACCACTCAGAAAAAGTAGTTGGTGTTATGAAGGGTATCCAGTCATCGAAATCATATCAAAAATTAAACCTCCGCCTGAAAACATCTCCGAACCGTCACTGAATGGTGGGTGGGGGAGGGCAGCAGTAACATTTCTTAAGAACTGACTCGCAACTATGTAACAACCTATCGAGATCATGCTAAGATAAGAAGTGGATGTAAAATGGTGTTGATGATGATTGCGGTGTTCGTACTCACCTTGTTTATCAAAACCAATAAACACCGATTGCTATTCAAAGTGAAAAAAGTGAAATCAGGATCAACCAATATTCCTCATTGGAATTACACAAAACCACATGTAACATTTGGGTGATTTTTGTTGATTTTTTTTTTATAATATTTTTTAATCACTATTTTGTTACAAAACCCAAGAAGTCAACCAAAACTTATTAATCTTCAGCATCAGATCACACACACACACACAGATGAATGATCCAAGATCTGAGAGAGAGAGAGACAGAGGGGGAAAAAAACATGCTGGACATTATAACTTGATACAAACATGCATACAGAGCAGAAAAGCAAAAGGAAATGAACACACATATTCTTTATAGGTTAATAAGGCTACCACTGGTTTCATGCCACCAGAAATTTCTCAACAATTATCAAGTCTGTCACAAGGATCACTGGGACTCGTCTCCAAGATGGAGACGAGTATCAACGAGAAATTTTTCCTGATATGAAACCAATGGTAGCCAAAGTGACCCACATATAAAGAATATTTATCCACCAATGCAGTGTTGAGCACTCATTCTAACTGCTCAATATTAGCATATACACACACACACACACAAATCACATCAATAAATAAAACTATCAATAATCAATACTTTAATATAGTATACATTGTTTTGTTGTTCTTTCTTCATTTTTATTGAAATATTTATAGGTTTATTTTTTGACTTTGTCTTGACCATTCATTAGCCGCCCAGCGAGCAACTCGAACTTTTAAAACCTCACTTTTAAACTGTCTCTTTTAAGCAAGTTGAAAAGGAGAAGCTATTTCCAAACTTCCCAGCTTCCAGAGTAAAGGACAGAAATTTAGATTAAAAACAAGTTCAACATGCTTCCAAATACCAAAAACACACATATACACAGGGATGTAGACAATCATACACACAGGTACATTTATATATACATACATACATATGTAATCATAAATATATATTCATACACTATATATGTGCATATGTATTATACATGTTTATACATATATGTACATATGTGTATATATACCTGTAAATATGTATAAGCATATACACACATTTAAACACACACACATATATATATTTACAAATATATGTATGTGTATATATAATACATACAAATACATGTATATATAGGTGTATATACATACATATATATATATGTATGTATATATACACACACACACACACACGCATAACATAAGAGAGAGCGAGAGAGAGAGAGAGAGAGAGAGTGTGTGTGTGTGTGTGTGAGATTGCATGAATGTGTCTGAGCAAATAGTGAGAAAAAGTTGATATCTACATTTAATGCTTGATGGACATCCACTAGTGATCCACTGATAAACTGTTTTCCCTTCAATTCAAATTCACACCATCCCAAAAATAATGCTACGTCCACCCAACAGCCACCAAGAAACCTTCTCCTACACCTATCAACTACCTACACTTGCTAAAGCAGTGAAATCTACCCAGACAGCCATTTCAGAGTGTTTCCATTTACCCACACCCAAATCAACATTTTTCATAATGTTTTTTTTTATTTGTTTTGGTTTTTTTTTTATTTGTTTTGGTTTTTTTCCCTTCTTTTTTTACCCTTTCTGCTTTGAACTCATAGGCAGAGATTAGAAGAAAAAAACTGTCATAGATAAGGGCTTGACATTATTGTTATCTGCCCTCATTGTAACTAACTATGGCTTTATACAGAAGATTTGTCAGTGATATGATGTTAAAAAAAAAAAAGAAAAAAAACGATTTGCTGTTTCAATAATAGATAGGATCGCTGCAAAGATTTTGCAGAATGGACAAATAGTTAGAAAGAAATTCCACCCAATAATATGGGGAAAAATCTTCTAAGTCTAAAGAAAACTAGCCATAAAGTTTGGCTATTTCTGTACCAATTCTAACCTCAATACATTTCAGATTTCATTAAACCATAATTATTATAATTTATTATATATATATATATACTTTTTGTTTTAAGTAGGGAAAATTAACTGATAATCAAGAAGCTAGAAACAGACTGGTTTTGTTTCAAGATAACACAAATACATATCTACCAAGCCAGAACAAACCTTTTGCTGTGATTGGCTAAAAAAAAATTTTTTTTTTAAATCACCTCAGCCCCTCACTCTGCATTGAATAAGAGACAAAGAGGCAATAACTTCGTTTTACTCTTTTAAACTAGTAAATCTTAAAAAAATAAATAATAAAATAAAATAATTATGAAAGTAAGAACAAAAACTTATACTTTAAATGTTACATTTTTTTTTCATTTTCTTTTGTTTTTAATATGAGAAGGATAAAGCTTTGGCTTAACAAAATACATGGATAGAAGTCAGAAGCTGCTAGGAACCAACCTACATGCTTTTATACATATATATATATATATATATATATACAGAAGTGTGATGAGACCTGGCAGAACTTAACTTACAAAACAACTAAATTATAAATATCCTCTACTAAATTTTCTTCCATTAACTATTTGCTTTTGGTCCCCAAGAAGTAACCATGGTAACAATGTTAGAGAGTATGACTCGCACACACAGTCATGGAACATTGAAAAAATGCTACAAGGGAAGGAAGGCAACTGAAAAAAAAAACAAAAAAAAACACTATTTAATGACACGAAGATGTTTCACATTCTCACCCTTTCGATAAAAAAAAAAAAAGGGGTAAAATATTTGGAAAAAAAAAACCCATTTTTAAAATATAACAAAAAATAAAATAATAAACAGCAAGCAAAGATGGACTTTGCTGGTTTTACAAAAACAGAAGAATGCAGCTGTGATTCCATATCATGTCTTATTAAAAAATAAAGTTTAAAAGAAAAAACCCAAAAAGCATGAAATGTGTGCTGCTCTTAGGAACATTGATGGAAATAGAAGAAAAAAGTCTGTCAGAACTGAGAGAGAGAAAGAGGAAGCAGGTTAGACAGAGAAAAAGAGGTTAATGACCTTGACAGATATTGATGTTGCTGAAATACAAATTACCCCAAAAAGATGATAAAAAAAAAAAGCAATCAACAAGTTGTTCCAATTAATTAATTAATTAATTAATTAATTAATTAATTAATTAATTAAAGTTAAAAGTGTAGAAAACTGTTGTTGATTTTTAACCAAAAGAAATATAAATATATAATGTGTATATATAATACATATAGATATTATATTATGTGTATATATATATATACATATATATATATATACATATATATATCTCAAATGCACCCAAAAAGAAACTGCTATGCATATCCACCACAACCAAACTCCTGTTCCCTCGAAATACTTCTTCCTTTTAACAGGCAATCATTATTATTATTATTATTATTATTATTATTATTAATTTTTTTTTGTAATTTTTATTTTTTACATTTTTGTATATTTCTGAAACAGTTCAATCCATTTCGTAAAGTGATGCATCAATGAGTGTGTGTATATATATATATACATACACACACATATATATATATGCACACACACACATATATATATATATATATATATATATATATATGTATGTATGTGTGTATATATATAAGGGGTGGTAGCTGTAGTAGAAAGAACTGAGTAAACCTACTTCCATATATCATCAGATAGTCCAAAACATAAAACAGGTGAACTGTGTTGATGGCCAGCAGCCACAATAGCAGAAAGTCAGTCAAATTTACTCCCTGTCACATCAGTGCTTTTCATCTTCATTTTATTGCAGTTTCGTAATTTGTTTTCCAATCCAAATAAAACTTCTTGGATAATTTCTTCATGAGGAATTTTTGGGGTGTTTTTGTTTTTGTTTTTTTTTTTGTTGTTTTTTTTTAATTTATCTCCTTTTTTGCTGTTTTTTTCTTTCTGTTATATTGATTTGGAACTTTTTTTTTCTTTTTGTTTTCCTGTGTACATTTACACGTGTATGTGTGTATGTGCGCATGAATGTGTTTGCGTGAATGTGTGCATGCAGTGTTTCCTTCTTTCTTTAATCAACATTTTTTTTTTGCTGTTTCTCACTTTTGTTCTCAATGTTCAAAAAAAAACAAAAAAAAAAAACAAATGAAAAATCAGAGTTGGGAGACAAAGAGAGGATGATGCTACAGCTGCTGCAGCTGGCCTGTAGCTGCTGCCATTGTGGCCTTATTTACAACATATCTTTGTGGATCCTAAGAGTCCCATCACAAAGACATTTTTTTTATTTACTATATTCTGATTTGTTTTCTTTCTTTCTTACACTGCCCACATCACTTTAGTCAATTTTTACAGTAGAATAGATCTTTCTCACAAAATAACTGGTGCCTATATACCCAAATGTACCTGAAAAGAGAGAAGTGATGTTTTAGACAGACACAAACTACATTATCTTTCATAATACAAAAAGGCAGAATTCTGCTTAAAGTACCCCATATAACCCCTCGTAACTTTTTTTATTTTGCAAAATTTTCAAAAAGTCTTTGCAAATTTGTGTTCTACACATGATAATTCATATGACTATGAATGAAACAAAACAAAAGAAATTTTTGTGTGATTGAAGGGATATTTGGCTGTTACTTTTATTGCCTCTTATGACTACCTCATAACATCCTTGTTTGTTTGTCAGTCTGATGTATTGATACGGTTCTATATTTATGAGATGAGGAATTATGTATATTATTTACATTAGACGGATATTTGTCCTCATCTTTGTTAACACAAGGTTTCGGCTGATATACCCTCCAGCCTTCATCAGGTGTCTTGGGGAAATTTCGAACCTGGGTTCTCATTCCTAAGGTATTTTTCAATAATAATAACAACAACATCAAAAAAGGACAAAACGAGTTCTTCCATCAGGATAATGCTCGGCCACAGACATTCCAAAGGTAGGAGCAGTTTGAATGGGAAACTATGCCCCGTCCACCATATTCACCAGACATTGCCACATCTGATTATATCATTTATTCCACTGTCTTCAAAATCATTTGGATAGAAAAAATATGAATTCTGTAGACGAGGTCAGAACAGTACGGGAGGAATATTTTTCTTCACAGACCAGTGAATTTTGGAAGAGGGTCCTTGCAAGTCTACCAGACAGATGGAAGAGCATTGTAGAAAATGAAGGAGAGTGTATTTTAGATTAAAAAAAACTTTGCTTATCTTAATTTTGAAAAATAAAAGTTGTATAAAAAAGCCACATTATTTATGGAATGACCCAATATATACACACAATACTCATCACACATTTCCCATACTGTAAAACACAGGAATAGAAAAAGCAGTACTTACCACACATAATCCCTAGTGCTAAACTGAACAGTGCCATGTAGCCAAAGTAAAAAGTTGTCTGGAACAATCCATACATCCTGAAGAGATAAAATTCTATGGTAAAACAGCAGTAATTCCATTTATCAATATAAATTATCAACAAAAGGTGCAATCAGGAATGCTATAGACTCACCCTGCAGGTTATATATGAACCAGACCCCTCTCTTTAACCCTCTCATTACTATATTTCTAAGTAAAACACACCCCTTATGAGTTTCAATTAAATTATAAAATAATCATAAATTTAGACTAGTTTCATTAAACTGTAACTTTTTTTATATATCAACATAAGATTTTTGGAACACAATTGAAGAAAAGGTTCTTAATTCCAGTGCATAACTTTTGTCTCAGAGTAACTCTAATTACAGGTGTAAATACAAGTAAACAAAATACTATCTGTTTTCTTGGTTTGTTTACTTTCTGCGTAATGGTTTGTTTCCATAGTGATCGCTTCAAACAAGCCTACAAGCTTACATTTGCTTGATTTCTCCATACCTTCCATCGAAAAGCCCCCAAATTCAGAATCACTGCTTGATAGCATGAAACTGTTGTCCATTTTAAAAGTTGAAAAAATAGTCACCGAAGAAAAATGTGGAAAAAAATTTCCCAAAATTCGCAGAGCTAAGATATTACATCAAACAACGTTAGATACTGTGACTTGATTATTTACAAAGTGAAATCAAAGGATTTCATGCATATATTAACGAGTTTTGTACTGAAATTCACATTTAAATATCAATGGGTTTGCTCAGCTGGCTTCAGCTAAGTTGGTCGTTGGAGTCAAAAAATTTTTCAGCTGGGTTGGTAACAAAAGGGTTAAGGGTTATTTAAATCTTAGGCAGGGTGACTGGTTCACATGACATCAAGGCATGTCCACATAAGAGTGGATCTATGTGACACATATCTAGAGGCCAGCCTTTCCATGAGTCTTGTATGTTTTAGCCAGAAAAACATCTGGTGTCTGACCCATATCTGCAACCCTTCACAGGTACTATCAACTCAAGCCAGAGTGGAATTGGGAGTAGTGGTAACTAAGGGGCAGCTCAGTGCTCCCTAAAACTCATTATCAGCCAAGATGGAGCTCCACTGGATACAGTTTAGTGTGTTACCCAAGACATTTGCATATACATACACACACATAAATACATGTACGTATGTATTCATACAAACACATATATACAATTATACATGCATACATACACATATATATATACACACACACATTCATACAAATAACCAAACACACACAGCCATACACACACATACACACGTTTCAATGGTGTCTGCATGCATGTAAGCACTGCATAGAAAGAGCATCAGAATTATGATAAACCTGCCCAAATGACTTCAAACTGTCGTTTTTCTCGTCCCCAAATCTAATCCTAATCCCCAAAAGTAAAGATTACTACCCAATAATAGAGCAGAATGTCCATGAGATAGAGGGATTATGATAAAAGTCACTGTTTGTTATTCCCAATCATTTTTAATTGACTGAATTAAACGATCAAAGGATTCGTTATTCAGACAGCAAAGTCAGAACAACGATATGGAAAGAGAATGAGAGGAAACAGCATACTTACTTTGTTTTGAAAAAGAAATAGTAAAAAGAGTAGAGATAAACATAACTTGATGTAGAAGCCCCAGCCAGAAAACTGGTCCACTGCCTGCAATACACAAACATTATTAGTATTATTAGCTGGCCCCGTGCTGTCAAAAATTACAGTTAATTGTATTTTATATATAAATAAGGTATAAAATAAGGTATAAAATAAGGTACATAATAATCACAGATACAAACAATCACATACTTCCCTTGTACACACACATACTCACAGAGCTGTTTGATTTTTCTTTCAGCATTGAATGTTCACCATCCCACCTTCAGTTTGATATCACCCCCTCCTTTCACAATCATATGTTGTGACGGAGAAAGACACAAGAGTATTATTATAGTGGATTGTTTCATTATGAATAAGCATAGTCTTACACAGTGCCATCACTTCTGGAATAAGATATACAGTACTTTGGAAGAATTTCCTTGGTGCCATGTAAAGGCATCTGTGCTGGCACTATGTAAAAAGCACCCATGCCGGCGTCCTTGTATAGCACCTGTACTGGTGCCATGTACAAAGGAGCCATGCTGGTGCCATATAAAAAGCACCCAGTGCACTGTGAGAAGTGGTTGGTGTTAGGAAAGGCATCCAGCTGTAGAAAGCAGACAATTGAAGCCTGGTGCAGCTCTCTGGTTTGACAGCATCTGTCAAACCATCCAATCCATGCCAGAATAGACAACAGACAGATGATGATGTGTATCCGTTTCTAGGTAACTGGATATATTCCCTCATTAATCAGACTATCTGTCATCAATAGATTTCATGATCAACATCAATCAATATATAATCATGCTGATTGCCAAGCATTTGTAATATAAAATAAACTAGGTAAGTATCGCTGAGTTGTTAAAATGATTGCATAGCTATCATTTAGTTTATCCAACATTTCAAACACAGGGATTTGGGTTCGATCCCATGTGTAGTTTCTTGGACAAATGTAGTCTCCCATAATCTTGCATTAACCAATACACTGTGAGTGAAATATGTAAATGGAAACTGGGTGGAAGCATGTGTGTGTGTAGGTTACTGATTTTGTTTTTTGTCAATGTTTGGGGAAATGTCAACAAGAAACAAAAGTAAAAAAAAAAAAAAGAGCACAAATTGTCAAAAATAAACCAGTGGTTGATCCACTGGAAGCCTGACCAAAAATGTGATTAACTAACTGATATAACATTAGAAAAAAAATATGTAACAGTTTAAATATAAACAGTTGCAGTGTTGAAGGTGTTTATAAGCCATTTAAGAAACATATGGAAGAAATGTGCAGCATGGAATTTTGTCAATGAATATGTCACAGTCTCAAAGCGACGAAAATATTTTGGCAAATTAAATTTAAATGTTGAAGTGAATCTATTGGTTTTTGTGTGTTTTTAAATGGCTTATAAACACCTTCTATGCTGCAACTGTTTTTGTTTCAGCACACGATCTCAGCTCAGGTCACTTGCTATGGAAGTACATTTCCATAAAATTTAAATATAACTATATTTAAAAACGTTTTGCACAAAACTTTTTAGACACACTAACACACAATCTCTTTAAACACACACACACACACACACACAGAGGCACTGAAAATAAAATCCACTAATCTTTGAGAGTATCAAAATAAAAAAATAATAAAACTATACATTAAGGGGCAACACACAGAGGAGACAAACAAGGACAGACAAACAGATTAAGCCGATTATATCGACCCCAGTGTGTAACTGGTACTTGTTTAATCAACCAACCCCCCGAAACGATGAAAGCCAAAGTCGACCTTGACGGAATTTGAACTCAGAACGTAGTGGCAGACAAAATACTGCTAAGCATTTCGCCCGGCATGCTAACGTTTCTGCCAGTTCGCCATCTCTGGTTCTGCTACACAAGTTTCCTATTTTAAAGTGACCTAATTTAGAACTTCCCATCAAAATTTCATGCAAATTTATCTTCCAATCACTTGCTTAATAATGACATTTTAATAAATTCTTCGATATTATCTAAATAAATTTAAACAAAGATAATGTATTTAAACACAAATATGCTAACAAAAAGGCTAAGCAAATATAGAAAAATTGACGTATACACCAACTCCACAAATCAATATGGCTCATATTTTAATTACAATCTTGATAGCTTTAATTGAATAGTTCTGTAAATTTTCAATATTTCAATATTTGTAGGAGGGAAAGGGGGTTGTAACTTGTTTTTCACCTCAGTTATTTTTTATAACTTTCAGTGATTCGTTCTGTGGGCCAGTAACCATGCTAGGAGCAAACATGCTAGGAGCAAACAGTCACGTGTCTAGAAGAAAAGAGCCCCCAACAATAGATGTGACAATACATCAATCCGAAGGGTTGTGTCTAACCCACAGAGCTAGACTTTTGTACACCTGAACAATAATCACATCAATACATAATCTGGTTCAGCTTAACAATCTATACTAAGTATCAAATTTATTTTAAGCAATCAATCAAACAACAACAGCTGAATGTGTAAAGGATTACAATTTTTTGAAATAAAAAAAAGCAGCTTTAAAGTGGACCACTGAAGACTTACTTTAATCAATATATTGAGCACACATGGTAATTTTGGAATCCTTGATTGTCAACTTTTACTGCAAGTTAGCACAAGTACCCCACCATTGCCTGTGGTTATTAATTCTTCAAATAAATACCATCATGAATTCACTATATTTTTTATTTGAATTTTTTTTTTAAATGCTGATAATTTTTTATTGGTCCAAAAATGCAGAATTGCTACATCCAAGCCAAGCAGAAGACAGTTCAAGTTCTAGCTTCACAAAAATGACTGGGGACTGGCAAGCCAGGAGGCCGCACCAGGCTCCAATCTAATCTGGCAATGTTTCTACAGCTGGATGCCCTTCCTAATGCCAACCACTCCAAGAGTGTAGTGGACGCTTTTTACGTGCCACCGACATGGGAGACAGTCAGGCAGCACTGGCATCAGCCAAGTTCGGATGGTGCTTTTTACATACCACTGGCACAGGAGCCAGTCAGGGTGGGGGGCTGGCATCAACCACGGTCAGGTGGTGCATTTTACATGCCACTGGCACAGGGTTATGTACGAGCATATTTCTCTTAATATGTACAAGGAGAGGGAATGTGTTTAAATCAATCGTGTTCAATTAATAAATTGTAATGTTCCTCTCCTAATCTGTATGTATATCCTTCTGCACATGCCTATGTTTGCATCCAGTGCCAAAACATACAGGTCAGCATCCAAACAGCTAAGCTCAATAGCATCATTCCATTTTTTGTAATGGGAAGACTTCTTTGACATTTACCTTCTTTTTTTTTTATTGCTGTTCCTCTCTCTCTTTCGGAGAGGCACAAGCACCTACATGCACATATACACACACGGCAGTAACCTCCGCCTGCCGAATTCAATCACAAAGCTTCGGTCAGCTCGGGGCTATAGCAGAAGACACCTACCCAAAGTGCCACGCAGTGGACTGAACCCGAAGCCATATAGCTAGGAAGCAAGCTCCCTAACCACACAGCCATGCCCGTTACAATTAGAATTAGTCGGAAAGATTTGTTGTTAATCTAAACAGCTATCTAAATTATTAGAAGAGGTATGTTTATTGTTACCAGGAAACGTTACATAGAAGCAGTGTTTCTCATTCATAGGAGAGGCAGTTCAAGCTCTGGCAGAATTGTGAAAGGATTTAAAAGAAGGGAACGCAAATTGCCAATTGTAACAAAATTAAACCAGTTGACATCAATAAAGTTCAGAACTCTTTATAACAAACTTAAAACTCGACAGCAGGTCTCTCTACTTTTAACAGCAACAAAATATACACAAAACAAAAGTGGGAGATCTTTGTGAGGTGAGGTAAATTATCAAACTCATCATCATCACTATTGTTAACTGACCCCTACTAATATTTCTAGTTTCTCGTCATTTCTCTTCTACCATTATCATTTTGGCATCACTGCTCTATCACCATTATCATTGTAATGAGAAGATGAACCATAGGAGAGACATGCAGGGAAATAGAGAATTGATACTGGTGTGGCACTTACCATCGATAATCTTCAGCATTGAGCAGGAAATATGTACAGACAATGGTCACACAAATGGTAACAATGGCAAGGATCAGAAATACCAGTAACATAAAGCCATAGACATAATAGATCTTATAGGCCCAGAATGATGTGAAGATAAAGTACCTGAAATAGAAATAGAACTGAGATGCAGTTAATGTTGGAATGTAATGTAAGGTTGAACAACAAAGAGATTCTATGCTGTCTCCTGAGATGGGGGAGGGACACAATATTAAAGGCGAGTGGAATGGAGACGTTAACAGAGGAAATACAGGCATTGAAAAGAGACTGGGGAAGGGAGACACAAATAGAGAAGAATAGAGAGGGAAAAAAAGACAAGAGATAAAGAAAGAGAATGAGAGAGGAAAGACAAAATGGTGAGACAGAAAGTCAGAGAGAAGTCAGACAGTAAGAAAGAAAACTGTCAGGAGAAGAGAGAAGACCAGAGAAAACGAGAAAGAATTGTAAGGTACTATCAATAAAGACATAAAGAGAATGCTAATTTTAAGAGAGAAGCAGACAGGAAGGAACAAACATATAAAAGGAAACATCTAAAATCATAGTTAAAGATCAAAGAAAAACTTACATTTCAATGAAGATGGAACCAAACGGAAGAACTCCACCCAGTATAATGATCACAGCTGGTTCCATAAACCTGGATAGAAACAATAGCAGAATTGTTATTACAAGTGCAAATAAATTACTACTACTACTATTATTATCATTATTATTATGCAAGGTGATGAGCTGGCAGAATCATTAGCATGCTGGACGAAATGCTAAGTGGTACTTCACCAATGGCTATGTTCTGAGTTCAGTGACTCCCCACATTCTTAACATGGCCCAAAATAGGCTTGGTAAACCAGGTGTTAGAGGTATGATGCAGTTATGGTAATAAGATTTGAAAAGACGTCCATTTTTTTCCACTAACCCAGCACCTGAATCACTGAGTTTGCAAGTACCTACATTGAAAAAAATATTTTTTAAGTAAATAAGAAATTAAGTTTTTAATTTGGAGCATGGTTTACTTACCATTTCTTCTCTGGAATTGGTCTCGGCACAGCATTGATACGGCAAGGATAGTTGGGCTGTCCAGCTAAGTTCCTTCCAAGAACAGTCCCAACCAAAGTCAATGGTAAAATGACAAACAAGCAAATGCATGTTATAGCAACCTGTCAATACAAAATAAAGTAATACATGTAATGTATGTAGAGGGATAGAAGCAGAAAGAAATATCTATAAAGAGAGGGAGGGAGAAACAGAGAGAGAGATTCATACATGTGGTGGTGGAATCCAAACACCCCCGTGAATGGATGGTTCTAAATTGCGTAAGTACGCATGCATGCTGGAGATACAAAAAACAGAGTGGTACGAACAGACGCTTGTAAGACAGTCATAGAAGTTGTTTGAGAAGAGATATCGGAATTACACGTTGGTGAATTGATAATTGTTAAGTGATTATACCAGAAGCAGTTGCTAGTACCGCCTGATTGGCCCTTGTGCCGGTGGTACGTAAAAGTACCCACTACACTCTCAGAGTAGTTGGCATCAGGAAGGGCATCCAGCTGTAGAAACTCTGCCAGATCAGATTGGAGCCTGCTGCAGCCATCTGGTTCGCCAGTCCTCAGTCAAATTGTCCAACCCATGCTAGCATGGAAAGCGGACATTAAATGATAATAATGATGATTTCATAAGACCTTATTAAATCAGCGAGGACACATGGCTTAGTCGTCAGCATATTCAGATAATGATGGTAAGGACATGAGTTCAATTCCTTGTGACTCGTTGTGTCCTTAAACAAGGCACTTTATTTCACGTTGCTCCAGTTCACTCAGCTGGGAAAAAAATTAGTTATACCTGTATTTCAATAGTCTAGCTTTGTCACAATTTGTATCATGCTAAACCTCCATGAGAACAATGCTAAGCATATGTATGTCTGTGGAGTGCTCAACCATTTGCACATTTATTGTACAAGAAGGCTGTTCTGTTGATTGCATCAAATGGAACGCTCGACATTATAACTGATGGACTGCCAGTAATTAAATCAAATTATCATACATCACATATAACATATGTTGTTGTTTACTATGAGTGGGGAATGAATTTGCTAGCAATGGCATCAATATGTATGCAAATAGCTTAGCAGTTTGGTTAAGCTTCTCTGATCTGAGCAAACAGAACTGGTTTCACCTTTCTTTGTGAAACTTTTAAACAAACTAGTACGTAAGCTAACAGCTGATGGAACATTTGTCTATTATAGTGAAGCAGGGAACAATTGAATGATGATGTGTGGTTGATCATCAAAGTTTATCCATGAATGCCCATTTTTCATGCTAGAATGGGTTACAGAAATACATATTAATAAAGCACTGTTTAAAAGTTGGATGCCCTTCTTGTCACCAACCTTACCTATTTTTCAAATAAGGGGTTTTTCACAGCCATGCCTGCACCTGTATGTGCATATTGCCGTACAAGCATGTGTACATGACTTTGGTGTTTTCTTCCAGTGCCCAAGAGAGCTATCACCAAAACAGTCAGTTGTACCAAGTTGCCTGCATCCAAACTGTTGCTCCTAATCATCTTAGTCTACCTTCAGAATCTTATTCAACTTGTTTGTCATCGTTGCATCATTGCAGCTTTGTATGCAATGAGGCTATATGCAGATGTTCATTTATCATTGATCCAGGATAACAGGGTACACTTAATCATAAACCTATGTTACACTTATCACTGACTGATCTATAATATCACGGATTGTCAATCACTCGAAGATTCTGTTAGTAAAGCAAAAATGCACCCCACGACCACCAACAATCCTCTACAACAGAGAATGCATCAACTGTAGCTTGTGTTTATATGACCATGCAAATTTTACACATGGTTTTACTTGTGCCCATCAACATGGAAGCCATGAATAGGAAAAGTAAAAAGGGGCCGGATTCTAACATGCAATGCAGACAAGTGCATTCTCAACAAAGAAAGACTGCTGTGTTCCATGACTTTGGTATCAACAAATCCACTTTTCTTTACATTTTCAAAATGCATGGAGATGACTCATTCATCACTGATTCGTTTATCAATGTGTATTTCGGAGGCTATCCTCCATGGTAAATGAGGATAGATATACAGTGTTATTAAAGCAATCAGTAAGTGGACAGAAAGGAAAAGGAAAGACCAAAAACAGAGAAATGATATGACTTACCATAGTGCCAAATGGAATTGCTCTGGATGCATGGTAATAAATGGCTATGAAGTTGATGAAAAAGGCTGTACCACACACCAAAATAGGGAGGAGGAAGGCACTAAGCATCATTTGCTTGATCCATACTTTACCTAAAAGAAAATAGTTAACGATATAGTAATTTTATTATCAGTCCGAATAAGCTCCCTCTCTGTAAGTTAATGATATATCTTAATTTCACAACAAATCACAGAAATTTAGTTTAATTTATTACAAATGCTAGTCAAAAGGATGATTAAAACAAAAAAAAAACAAGAATATAAATCAGTGAGGGATACCAGTTATCCTAGTATAAGGCTTTATTTAGTTGTTTTATGTAATTGCAACATCCAAACGTGGCCAATGTCAGTACTCCCTGATTGGCTCTCGTGCTGGTGGCACGTAAAAAACACTATCCAAACGTAATCAATGCCAGGCTCACCTGACTGGCTCCTGTGCCGGTGGAACGTAAAAAGCACACACTACACTCTCAGAGTGGTTGGCTTTAGGAAGGGCATCCAGCTGTAGTAACATTACCAGATCGGATTGGAGCCTGGTGCAGCTATTGGCTCTCCAGACCTCAATCAAACCGTCTAACCCATGCCAGCATGGAAAACGGACATTAAACGATGATGATGAAGATGACTGAGTTGTTAGAATAGAATTGTTTGAATAGAGTAGATAATAAGAAATAAGGCAGTTAGAAGGTGTGCCAATACTTTCTAACAGATGTTTCAAAAACAGACACACAAATGGTGCATTTCCCAGCAGACAAAGACAAGGTGTTCATATAGTACTGAATTTAAATATATCCAGAAACATGACCATATGACAAGTCATAGCCATTGAGTAATTCATCAAGGATCCTCTCCAAAATAGAAAAATTAATCAAGAATGTAATTGTTGTAGAACTATCAAGATCAAAACAAACCAACCAGATATCATAATCAAAGACTGACAGAATAGCATGCACTCTGGCAAACATTTGATCTCTCTTTCACTATAACATCACATGGAAAGATCTTGAAAAACTATTGAAGTGCAAAGGCCTTGAAATTGAAATATGCCATCAATGGAGCATACAAATACAAATAGTACCAAATGGTGTCTACAACATAACACCATCACTAGAGCTTTTACATGGCACTATCACCAGTGCTTTTTACACAGCATCATCACTAGTGCATTTAATGTGATGCCAGCATCAGAGCATTTTACGTAGCACCATCACCAATGCGTCTAACATGGCATCATCACCAGTGCTTTTTACATAGAACCATCACTAGTGCATTTAATGTGATGCCAGCACCAGAGCTTTTTATGTGGCACCAGCACCGACAAGGTGATTAAGTAACTTACAAAAGATAAAAAACCCTCAACTGGAGGGTTTTGTCTTGCAAATAATTCTAAGTCTTTTCGCATTCAATTTTACACAACCATAAATACATTACTTAGAAGATCCCTCACTGATGCATAAACTGGAAGTAGTTTTGAAGAGGAAATAAATAAATAAAAGTAATGAGTAAAGGATGAATGAAGAAAATAAGAAATCATAGCGCAGGGAATCTATATATTACCTCCCATACGAGCATAAAGACTGCCACCAAAATAGCCATTTACAGGAGCTGTGGCAGCATATACAAATATAGCAGTACTCAGCAAAGATCCTCGCCTGCAGAGAGAAGAAGAGAAGTAAAGATAAGACAATTCGGAGAACAATTTATTTTATAAAAACAAATAAAGTTGAATAGTCTGGCAACAAAATAGTGTCAAAAATGGATTTTGTTTTACAGTCTAACAATATGAGAAATGTGACATGTGTTGGTAAGAACTGGCTAACAATGTGTTTCATCTCTATATTCTAGTAATCGGCCTATTACTTTGACATTGGTACACATTTACCCATATGTTACAATGTACAATAAATCAATTCAAAAAAAAAACAATGATAATGTACAACAGAAGAGAAATGACATACTACTTACTCAGTGTAAAGTTCTCCCAAAATGGCAAACGAGATAACACAAGTAGCAACGACCCCTATGTGGTAACCTGTGCCGACCAATGCTGAAAACAACATTGGATGGGAAGCTGGACGGAATACATCCCCATGGACCTGTTTCCAACCATACTCATCACCAAGATCTTTCTCCTAAAAATCAAGAAGAAACAGTAACAATAAAACAACCATCATTCTAAGATCATAATGAAGGTTCCTACATGAAATACCAGTTTACTACTGAGTTTACCCCAGGATCTGTTCCAAGCACAACAGTTATTACCCAAGCATGAATTACAAACATAAATTACAACTGGATACAAAATTGTTTAGTGCATCAACATCAGTGACATCTCATCTCTTCTTCTTAACTCATTTATTCCTGGAAGGGTCATGGGGGCAGAGTCCTCCAGTATACCTTCCATTGGGTCCTGTTAGAAGCAACTGCCCTCCAAGTGAGACCAATCGAGCTCATGGACGCTATCCTACGATCTGGCTAGTGATCTACCCCTAGGTCTCTTGCTGGTTGGTTTTCCTTTAAAACTTGTCTAGCAATTCTTACCCTCCTGAGACATCCTTACCACATGTCTGTAGTACTGGAGCTGTGATCTCTCAATTCGGAGAAGTAGTGGCTCTGCCTGGAGTGCCTCTCTGATCTTGAAGCTCCACACCCTATCAAGTAACTTTCCTCCAAAGACCCTTAGGAGGAACCCCATTTCAGCTGCCTGCATTCAAAATCATATTCCATCAGCCATTAACCAAGGTTCAATGACCATAGTTAACGGTAGGCATGAACAGCGAACGGAAGCTAGTGATTTTGGCTTTTACATCTACTTCTCTTCCTCTGATGACCAAATGCTGAAGATGGTGCATTGCAGCGCCAGCTCCTGCAATTTTTGCACTTAATTCAGCATCCTACCGTCCATCACCTGTAAAAACAGCTCCGAGATACCTGAACTTCACCTGTTTCAGTGGAACTCCGCTCATATGCACTGCGCAGGCCTTCTTGAGAACAAGTATCTCAGTTTCCACAGCATTGATTTTCATTCCTGCCAAGCAACACTCAGCAGCAAACCTATAAAGTATTCTGGCAGACCTTCAGTCAACTTCATAAGAAGTCTCCCTCTATCAGGAACTCATTTGGAGTCGTCCTTCTGTATGAAGATAGGTGCATCCTCCCAAGACAAAGAGAATACTTTGCTCATCTCCTAAACTCAATCACAACAACATCTTCCGACATACATGCGGTGCATCTGGAGCGATGACTAACATCTTGGAGACTGAGGTCACAAGAGCAATTAAAGAGCTCAAATGTGGCAAGGCCCTGGAAAGGAAGAAATTCACCTTGAGAAGTTAAAGGTTTTAAATACAGAAAGTATTCTCTGGTTGACTCATGTATGCTAGGCAGCCTGGATCTCTGGAAGGGCACTTAAGCAATGGCAATGTCAGTTTAAAGTTACAAATGTTACAGAGATAGTAAATCAATATATATCAGTATTAATATTCTCATCAATGGGAATGTTAACTTCCCTATGCTACTTGGGAATATCTACAATAGAGCAGTAGGCATAATGCTGTATGTAACAGAGCATTTCTTGATCTTGCAAAACTTTCAGTCCATCTATGAATCCTAGTTTCCTAAGGGTCATTATAACCAAATTTTCTCAAATCTTAGGCCAAACTTTACCATTTGAACCTACTATAACCAACTCACATCACGTGTATCATCCATTAACATTATATCTTCATGCAAGCAGTCTTCTATCCTGCAATAATTAGCCAATGCATTTGACATTTCAAACACTCCGACAATACCTGCCCAAGTACTTATTTAATCTGTCTCTAAAATCTCTGTAAGTAAATTTAATTTGGTTTTGAATTCTTCAATCATCATCCGTTTTCCATGCTGGCAAGGGTTGGACAGTTTGACAGGAGTTGGCAAGCCAGAGGACTGCACCAGACTCCAATCGTCTGTTTTGGCATAGTTTCTACGGCTGGAATCCCTACCTAATGCCAACCACTTTACAGAGTGTACTGGGTGCTTTTTATGAGGCACAAACATGAGTGCCTTTTATGTGGCACCAGCATGGGTGCTCTTTATGTGGCACCAGCACAGGTGCTCCAGATGTGGAACCAACACAAGTACTTTTTATAAGGTGTCAGCATGTAATGGAGAACAAAATATTAAATCCAAGCAATCTGTTCTATTTAACAATAGCATCCTCCTCAACTCTTCTTCTCTATCTCACACTGTAACCCCTTGCTACGAAAAATTGATTTACAAATTCATACATTTCAACAAGGACAAATTAGGTAACTACCAAAAACCTCACTAACACAAAATTGAATATATTCCAACTAGGTCAGAGTTTCTATCAATAGTACAAAACCAGGAGAAATTTTAAGATCATGATAGTTGACAAAACAATTATTTACTATATCATAACTATTTCACTAACAACAGATGTGTCTATTTGCAAAACTACAGACGGTCTGGAGCTGACATGTTGGCATCAATAAACTATCCCACATGGTACATAAAACATAGTCACACTCAGCACACGTAAAGCTAACTAAGACCATGATCAGTATTGGGTAAAAATCACAATCATGAAGGGCAACAGCTGCTTGGTTTTCTTTTTCCTCTACATTTCTAAACTAGTTAGCTGCGCCGCATACCCTCATCACAGACACTCACCTGGCCCAGCTGTCCGCCCACTGTATCACACACTAAATACTTTAGCCAGTCTTCTCTTCCCTAGACTGCAAAACCCCAATGGAATCTCTTCCATATTCACCATTGCAAACATTGATTGACAAGCATTTAAGCTGAACACCAATCACAGTCTGAGATAGCATAGAAAGAGGGGAGGGGGAGAAAAGGAGGGGAATAGATAAAGAGAGGGAGGGAGGAAGACAAATGAATGCAGGGAAGGGAAGGAAGGGAGGGGGAATGGAGGGAAGGAAAGTGGTAGGGGAGGGAAGGATGAAAGGAAGGAAGGAATGGAAGAATGAGGGAAGAAAGGAAGGAAGGAGGGAGGAAGGGAGAAAAGAAAGGAGAAAGGAGGGAAGAACAAATGAACAAAGGAAAACTGGGGCAACTGAGGTGGTGAATGTGATTCTTTTAGAACCACCAAAAGTTACCAGTTTATTCCTTCCAATCTAAACTAGCTCTTCCAGACGAAAGAATGAGGCTGCTGTTCTAAAAGAGGTCAAATGGAGAGAAGCTCAAGCTTCTTCATACAGATCTGTAAACAACAGGTGCCCCAACATGACCACAGCTTTAAAGCCGAAACTGGTTAAAGAGTTAATTACAGCATGTAGATCCCCAGTTTAACATACATACCATGAAGCAGTGAGCTGGCAGTTAGCATGCCAGTAGAAATGCTTAGTGGCATTTCGTCTGTCTTTAAGTTCTGAGTTCAAATTCTGCCAAGATCGACTTTGCCTTTCATTCTTTTCAGGGTCGATAAATTAAGTACCAGTCATGTACTGGGGTCAATCTAGTCGAACAGCCCCCATCCCAAAAATTTCGGCCCTTGTGCCTAGAGTTGAAAAGAACATACATACCCATACAACAAGATCCAGAAACTGTGCACCAATGAAGAAGACAGGAGAGAGAGCAGCTCAACATTGACAAAGAAGTGATAAATCACCATCATCATTTAATGTCTGTTGTCCATGCTGGCATGGGTTGGACAGTTTAACTGGGCTGGCATGCTGGAAGGCTGCACCAGACTCCAGTCTGAGTTGGCATGGTTTTCTACAGCTGGATGCCCTTCTTAATGCCAACCACTCCGAGAGTATAATGGGTGCTTCTACATGCCATTTGCGTGACACAGGGGTGTGTTTACGTGTCACCGGCATGGGTGCCAATTTGTGTGACACCAGTATCTATCACAACCACGATTTTGCTCAGCTTGGTGGGTCTTCTTCTCAAGCACAACATGCCAAAGGTTTTGGCCATTGTCTCTGTAAGGCCCAACACTTGAAAGGAACTCTGCCACTTTGCCTCTATGAGGACCAACAGTCTGAAGTAACAGGACCTCTTTTATCTTTTACTTGTTTCAGGTTTCAGGCATTAGACTGCGGTCATGCTGGGGCACTGCCTTGAAGAATTTCTTGTTAGAAGAATTGACTCAATACTTTTTTTTCTTCAGGATTGGTACTTATTCTATCAGGCTCTTTTGTCAAATTGCTAAGTTATGGGAACGTAACCACACCCACACCAGCCGTCAAGCAGTGATGGGGGACAACATACATGTGCTTCCATACAGTTTCCATCCACCAAATCCACTCCCATGGTTTTGGTTGGCCTGAAGCTATAGCAGAAGTCACCTGCCCAAGGTGCAACGCAGTGGGACTGAACCTGGAACCATGTGGCTAAGAAGCTTCTTACCACACAGCCAAGACCTACAAGAGTTAGTTGAATGAGGGCAGTGATCGTTATAGTAATAAGATATTAGAGTGTGAAATTTTGAAGCTTTACTTTAGTTGGAAGAGCAGTGATACCAACTTTCGCCCAGAACAACAATGATCATAAAGACATATTATGAACAGTAAAGAAAAAAAAAATATAAATTAAAATGAGAATATTTGAAATAAACTCAACTGCTCTCACAAACGAGAATATAGATTGGTGTATAAAACTATGTGTATATGTGAATATACTGTAAAGTGTTAATATGCATGTATAATATATAATATAAGGGAGATAATCAGAGAAAGACTTGAAAGTGAATGTAAGCTATTAATACTTCATGTAAAGTGAAGTAAATGTAACAAATAATCCAGAATCCTTGTCTGGTACCAGATCAATCCCAAAATCTAATCAGTTTGTGCCAGTCACAAGCCCAAACATCCCTGAAAGTTGCATCTGAATCCATCAAGTGGTTCTTGAGATATCTTATCCACAGACAGACAAACAAACACGATTGGAAACAATACCTCCGCCTTCGCTAAGGCAGAGGTAATTAATAAATAAATAAATGCTTACCATGTCGTCAAGATCTTCTTCACGGCTGTAACGAGCATAATCTTTACGTAAGGTCCTCATAAGGATCATACTGACAAGGCCAACCAAAAAGATCACCATCATGAAAGAATTGAAGATACTGAACCAATGAATCTGAATAGAGAAAAGCAAAATTATACTTTTAATGAATTATGGATGGTAGGTGGAGATGGACAGACAGACAGACTAGAATTTAATAATATTCACAGAGGATACAAAGAAATACAGAGCTTTCAGGCAAACAACAAAACCTTATTGTCTCAAGTCCATGGACTAATAGGGACAGTTCCCTGATTTTCATGGCTTATAAGAGACCAAAATCACAACATTCTCCCTAAATAGGACAACAGTCTGTAGCAGAGTTATGCATTTATATCTGAGTGGAGTGGAGCGACATGAAATGAAGTGTTTTGCTCAAGAACACAACTCGCCATCTGGTGCAGAAAATGAAACCACTATCTTACAATCTTGAGTGCAGCACCTTAACCACTACACTAGGCCACATGTGAAGGCCACGTGTGACAAAGAAAAAAAAAAAACAGGAGAAGCAGAGATAAGAGAAATGGAGACGGACGACAGATACAGGAATAAGGTTAAGAGGCTGAAGTGATAAGAGAGAATGAGAGAGAGAGAATGAGAGACAGAGGGGGACTGGCATGTGAGAAAAGCTATAAAGTCAATAATATGTAATAAAATAAGAAAAATAGTTTATTAAATAATGCACAGAATATGTTTCTGACAGGTGCACAAAACATCAATAAAAAAAGTAATAACCATAATTTTACACTTAAATAACAAGGCGGATAAAGATTGTCTTTCTCTCTCTCTTTTTTGTGTCAGCACAAATACATCAAACACTAAAGTAGTCATTTGATTTCTCAGAAAGCTGTTATTTGGTAGCCCACAGCCAAATTGCTTTCATTATTTCCTGCTCCGCTATCAATTAATGCAGTACATTATCAAATCAGACCAAGAGAGAGAGAGAGAGAGAGAGAGAGAGAGAGAGATAAAACAATATCAATGAAAGTAGCAGTTCGTTCATATCAACTCGAGTGGCTACTTCAACATTTAAACTGACCCTATCCGGCTCAAATAGTCTACCTGTTTTATGTTGAAACTGGCCAGATCCAGCCTCTCACACCTACACTACCTGCAATGTTGTTCTAAAAATAGCCACATCATTGAAATCTCAAAGACGCCAGACAATACATGCCCATGGGCATATGGCATAGTGGTTAAGAGCACAGGCTACTAACCCAACACATGACTAATTCAAAACAATGTGAATAAGCAAACATTACTTTTGTTATAATAATCTGAATGGCTACAAAGAGTCATATCAGTAACTAGGGGACTACCTTACTTCTGCCAAGGTTTATTAATGACTTTGAAAGCATATTTTGTGTTTTGTCTTTTTAAACTTTTAGTCAGGACGAATAGCAGTGCTCATGACCTTTTTATAGGGCTTCCAAGACTGAGAGGAAGGAGGGAGAAAATTGTCCTCAAACTGGAGATCAAGCCCAAACACTTGCAACAGAATGGACTCAACTAAGAGCACCCAAGGTGCCAGGTGGTCGTGGTGCTTAGCCAAGTCATGGATTTTGTCTACCACTACCCAAACAGGGTATTATGGAATCTTAACTATGAATGCAAAGAACAAAAACAAATAGTAGCAAGACACCGAGCCTGACTTTCTTACATTTCAACAAACCCAACCCAACCCAGAACCACTAGGCAGCTGGTCAGACCATGATCAAACCACAGTAGTTTGACATGATCAATCTATTAAGCAGCCGATCAGTGTCCAGCCATCACATGATTCAATCTTCTAGAATTTTCTCCTTGCACCCTAAAAAAAGGCAGTTTTTGACAGTAACTGCAGAGTGCTGAGGCAGCCATATGTTGTGTCTCCATTCTTATTTGTTTATTGCCCACAAGGGGCCAAACATAGAGGGGACAAACAAGGAGATTAAGTCGATTACATCGGCCCCAGTGTGTAACTGGTACTTAATTTATCGACCCTGAAAGGATGAAAGGCAAAGTCAACCTTGGCGGAATTTGAACTCAGAACGTAAAGACAGACGAAATACTGCTAAGCATTTCACCCAGCATGCTAACACTTCTGCCAGCTCGCCTGTTGTGTCTCCATTCTTGCCACATCCAACCAATTAAGAGAGATGGCAGATAATAGGCAGGAATTTTTGTCACAATAAATATTTTTTTTATTTTCTCTAGTTTCAGCTCAGTAAGCATCTCAATGTGATGGGCCAGTAAGCTTGTTGTAAACTCCAAGTAAGCTGCTCCTATCAGTAAGCTTGCCATAAACTCCAAGCAGTATGTCCCTCCCAGTATGTAATTGTTGTTAATATTAGTAAAGACCAACACAGTTAAAACTCCATTTGCCATAAAAAAATTTTCTGATAATTGTTCACAGATGTTTTTAATTATTTCCTCTTGCAGCCAGAGAAATACATTTCCATTCATCGACTCAACCAGTCATCAGCTCAGACTAGACCAACAGCAATAACAAAAACGCTACAACCCACAAAGCATACTTCCCACAGACTCTGGCCAAATATGAGAACAGAGAGTCTGAACAAAGACTGTCAGGAATTTTATTCAATACCTTAATGACTCTACCAGTTTGTCACCTTTTGCTAGTTCAGTACCTTGCAAATATTTCCTTTTTCCTTTTAAATCTCAGATCTTAAAATAAATGAGTAGCTGGTCAGATTTGAGCCAGCAATAGCTAAATTACCTCCCTTCAGCAAGGATATAAAAGTTTATACAGGCATTTACGGAGCTGATTTATATACTTTTCCATCAGGGTCTTGCTCTGACTAACATATTAAGGACAATATTTATGTTATAAGCCTAATGAATAAAGAATTTACACTTAGTTTAATTAATACAGCTTCAAATTTAAAATGAAGCCAGATTAAAGTTTTCAGCATCAGGAAAAGACTATCTAATAAATGTATAATAAACCTGAAGGGAAAGAAATGAAGTATCAAATTCGATGTGGATAAATTTCTGAGATTAAGGTATATAATTTAGTATTATCATCATGGTCGTCTTTTAACGTCCACTTCCACATGCCTGCATGTGGATCAGACAGAATTTTATTGGGGTAGATTTTCAATGTTGGATGCCCTTCCTGTCAGCACCCCTCACCAGTTTCCAGGTAAGGTAATATTTCCTCACAGCCAGACATATTTTTGTGGAAGATTGGAAATGAACATAGCTTGCATAATGGTGATGCTTGTTTACAATCATCATGTGCTGTCAAGATAAACACACACACACACACACACACACAGTAGAAAACACTTGACCAAAGTGCCATGCAGTGGAATTAGACCCAAGGCCACATAGTTAGAAAGCAAGCTCTTTAACTATTACATAGTCACACCTGTGCATCATCATCCTCGTCGTTTAACGTCCGCTTTCCATGCTGGCATGAGTTGAACAGTTTGACTGAGGACTAGCAAGCCAGGAGGCTGCACCAGGCTCCAATCTAATCTGGCAAGGTTTCTACATCTTGATGCCCTTCCTAATGCCAACCACTCCAAGACTGTAGCCTGTGCTTTTTACATGCCGCTGACACAGGGACTAGTCAGGCGGCACTGACATTGACCACACTCAAATGGTGCTTTTTACATGCCACCAGCATGGGTGCCAGTCAGGCAGCACTGGCATCAGCCATGACTACGATTTCACTTGACTCAACAGATCTTCTCAAGCACAACATATTACCCAACGATTGAAAGGTACTCCTAAACAGGCCAGTTATGCAACACTGGCATCGGTCATGACAATCTCACTAGGCTTGCCAGGTCTTCTCAAGCACAGCATATCTCCAAAGGTCTCAGTCATTTGTCAAGCACAAAATAATTCCTCTCGTTCAAACAAATCATTAAAACACAATATAATTCAGTCAAAAAAATCTGAATATGAAAAACAAAAGACCCACTTATACAAAATTGGTTGAGAAGTAACAAAATAATAGAATTAAAAGAAACTTACTCGATGTTGGAAAAAGCTGGGATCCAAGTATTTATCAAACCTATCTGCAAACTTAATGGATGATGGGATCCATTTTACCTGGGATTAAAGCAAAATGGAAATCATTAAGTAAGAGACACAAAATGAAACTATTCGACACAAGGCTATTCATTACAAGTGAATATGTAACTGAACTGTCCAATCAAAGTGTATGAGTGTACATCTACACTTTCTGCCATAGCAAACAAATTTATGGCTCACTAGATGAGATTCAGAACACATTCATTCAGTATACAACATTATCAATAAGTAACCTCAGTGATATAGAGAGGAGTTAAGCTGGAAGCCAGGAGGAGACGATGAGCAGTGATTTGGTCACCTCTGCTGACCCACCAACAGGAGGCTGTTATGGTTTAGAGTCAAAACACTAAATGATCATTGTATAATGTTTGATGACATCAGTTCCTCCTGACCAAAAACCCACTCACTTTGGTGAGTGGAAAAGAAACACCTTCATAATATTATCTCTTAGTATCGATACTGTTGCCAATACATATATTTTAGAAATAGGAAAACGTAACAATTTGGCCTTACCTGGTAAGTGAAGGTTAGCTTAATCTTAGGTTCAAGCTTCACCTTTGACTCGCTCGTCAAGTTTACATCAACTATTTGTTTGCCATTGAAGCCAATGTCAAACTTCTTATGTGTCCAGATGTAATAGGTTTCACCACCTTCACCAATCTCTCCAACAATACCTAGGAGTAGAACAGTTGAGCATTAAAGAGAATTAGCTGAAAACCATTGCTGAATATCATCATCATCGTAACATTTAAATTAGAAACGGAGCAAGAGTATTTACGAAGTCACTCAACATGTTAAAAATGGCAGCTAAATCGCCTGTAAATCACACACCCTACCATCTGAAAATGAAAAGATTCATTGGCTGTCTGGAAAAGTAGGAGGGGGACACCCTGTTTTTTTTAGCATTTTTTTACTTGTTTCAGTCATTGGGATGTGACAGTGCCAGAGGACAGCCTTGAAAGTTTTAGTTGAACAAATCGACCCCTGTAATTAGTTGTCTCTTTTTAAGTCTGGTGCTTATTCAAACGGTCTCTTTTGCCAAACAGATAAGACACAGTGATGCAAACAAACCCTCACCAGTTCTCAAGCAGGGGAGGAAAGAAACATACAAACACACACAACACAGGCTGCCATACAGTTTCTGTCAACCGAATTCACTCACCAGGTTCACCAGGCAATGGTCAGCCCAGGGATATAATAGAAGACACTTGCTCAAGGTAAGGTGCCATACAGTGTGACTGAACCCAAAACCACATGGCTGCAAAGTGAGCTTCTTAACCACTCAACCATGCCTGTGCTAATGGCTGAAATGCCACTGATCATGAAGCCAACCCATCAGGACTGACCTGGTGTTAATATAACTATCATAGTAAGCTGAAAGTTGAACTTAATTGTTTTCTTTGGCTAAACATGGATTTGTTGGCAACCCACTTAAAAGATTTCTGAGAACAGTTGCCAACTTCAGATTCAATAAAAACAAAATTTTCTTACTAATATATCAGTTTCCATTTCCATCTTGAAACCCTGCCGGATTAAACTAATCCCCAACATATCAGATAACAACCAAAAAATAGGAGGAGGGGAAACTTGAAGGGAAAGAAATTAAAATACATGAATACAATTGCAATTAATTAACAGTAGTGATTGCTATCAGCAAATGAGTTGAATACACAAACAAACAAACAAACAAGAAACAAACAAATGAATAAAGAGGAATATTCAACGAATAAATTGCAGAGCTTAAGATCATTTTTCATAATTTTAATGTTTGTTGTTCTTCCATGCTGGCACAAGTCAAAAATTGAAAAGTAAAAAGACCAAAATAAAACAATAAGCATTCATAAATCTTTCCAGTCCACAGCTGTTGGCTGTAATTAATATTCTAAATGAATAACCAATTAACAATAGAAATGAACAAGAAAAAAAGAATATATATATATATATATATATATATATATATATATATATATATATATATATGTATATAAAAGCAAATGTGTGTGTGTGTGAATACATATCATTTTCAATGACGATCTATTTATATTTAGCACAAACACACAAAGCAGTGAGGATGAGCATAAAAATGTCTACATATATTTTTAACACGCTCCTGCACAATAGAACATGGGGTTCTGTCTCACACATTCTAGAATTATGTCTCACAGATAAACTTATCTCTATAGACTTAGTGTGTAAAAACACAATGAGCCAAGCACTAAGAAACACCAGCAGACAACCAATGTTTTGGCATAATATCACCTCTTCAGTTATAAACACTACCTTGGTGATTGAAAGCCTAGGAACTTTCATTGCAAAATATGGCAAACAGCAAACAGTACATTTACTGGTGTGTGTCGAAGCTTACTAAGGACATATCTTTATAGCAACTCTTGTTGCCTTGAATGTTTGTATTAAGTTAATGCCAGCAGGGTAAAAGTTCCAGCTTAATTAAAAATGATCAAAACTGCATCTACCACTGAAGAGACAAAATTACACCAAAACACCCGATCTTGTAGTCTGCTGACATCATATGGAGTTTAGCTTGATGTGCTTTCACACACTAATCTTATAGAGAGATTTTTCTTTCAGGTAAGATCCCACAGTAAATGGTGGCTACTCTTGTTATAGATTATTAATGAGACAGTTTTTTATTAGAGGACAGGAAAAAGATGTGCTGCAACCACTGTTAGTAGGGCTGGATGTGTGTGTGTGTAAAATCACATATGTCTGAATGTCTGACTGTGCCTATATAGGTGTGTATGCAGGTGTAAAGAAAATTGTTTGGTTAACGAGTCTGTTTCTTAATCTCCTGGCTTTAGGCTTGGTGTTGCATCAGCAGAAGCAGTTGCTATTGCTATGACTACAACAGCTTTCTGCTATCTCTGCTACTGTTGCCATCAGCTTCCCTTCTAAAGGGGAGGAACAAACCACTCCAACTACATTTACGGCTTCTACCATTTCCACCACCACCACTACTACTACTGCAACTTCTACAGGTGAGAATGGTACAGCTGCAACTACTAATAGCTATTCCTTAAAACCAACAAAAGACAACTGCTTAAAGCACTACTACTACTACCACCACCACCACTACTACTAGTATTACTACTACAACCCAGTAACCATCAAAGGGTAACAAGCTACCAACACCATGTGAATTTATAAGAAAAACACATTAACTTTCAGAACTGTATTATGAAAGATTGATTTAATTTAAATCTAATTTCAATTTATTTTATTTTCTCTTACAGCATGACTAAATCATATTAAAAACTGAAACTGGTAGCATAATTTGATAAAAATGTAAATGCTTACTCTTTTGTCCTTGCTGAGGCTCTCAAAGTATTTTTTTTATTCTTTTAAAATAAATTTACTTGAAAGAAATCTCTCAACCTTTTTATATATATATATATATATATATATATATATATATATATATATATATATATATATATATATAAATTTTTGCTCTGCCACGTAAACAGACCATGTGCTGGTGCCACTTACAAAGCACTTGTGCCAGGGCCACGTAAAAAGTACCCATGCCAGTGTCACATAAGAAGCACTCGTGCCAGTGCCACATAGGAGGCTAACATGCCAGTGACATGTAAGAAATACGCAGTACATGGTGTAATATGGTTGGTGATAGGAGGGGTATCCAGTCACAGAAACCATGCCAAATCAGACTGGAACGTAGTCCAACTCTCCAGATGGTCGAACTGTCCAATCCATACCAGCATGAAAAACAGACATATGATGATGATGATGATGACAATGATGATGATGATTATGAATGTAATTAAATTCAAAGAATTTTATAAGTGTAATAAATCTGAAATATTTGAATACAAAGCACCCAAGTAGGATACTCACCCCAAACTGGTAGATCATCAATGTACATCTGGTACCAGTAATGATTTTTAACAGCATAAACAAATGCTTGATATTTTTCTTCTGTTAATTCTACAGTACAATATTCTGTTTTCTTAACTTCAACTGCAGAAAGAAAATAAAATAAAATAATAATTAAAGCTAAATTCAAAATTATTCCAATAATTTTTAAACGCATAAATAAATCATAACGAAAATAATAACCAAATGTTATTAATTATAAGAATATTTTACACCCATTAGTGCCCTTTTTTTTTTTATTTGATTACCAAAAATTTTTTTTTATACAACTTTATCTGATACTAAATATATTTAAAAAAAAAAAAATTATTACAATATTTGAAAGACACTCCAGACAGGATGACTAAAGATATCTCAGAAAAATACAAGTGCTGCAAGAATATGATGGATTATCCTGCTGGTCCTAAAAAAGGATCATGGGCGCTAATGGGTTAAATACAAGGTTATTCAAAAAGAATGAACTGATTTCATCATGCAATATTTTAATAAGGAAAAGCAATAGAAAACTCCAGCTAAGTTACAAGTATTTACTCACAATCAACTTTTATTTCCTGTCTCACAAGTGTTCAATGTGGCCACCACCTGCAGCCATGGGGAACATCAATGTGACAAAGAGAATTCCTCCCAGACACGTGTCAGCATGTCAAGATCCACTGAGTTGATCCCTGTTGTTATTCAATGTTTAAGATTTTTTTCTCGTGGGGATGTGTAAAAGATCGTGTTTATGTTCCACTGCTACCCACTAACCTCGATGACCTTAAATATCAAATAACAACAGCGATCAACTCAGTCGATTGTGATATGCAGATACGCGTCTGGGAGGAATTCTCTTATCGCACTGATGCTGCCTGTGCAATAGGTGATGGCCACATTGAACACTAGTAAGACAGGAAATAAAAGTTGATTGTGAATAAATACTTGTGACTTAGCTGGAGTTTTCTATTGCTTTTCCTTATTAAAATATTGCATAATGAAATCGGTTCGTTCCTTTTGAATAACCCTGTAAATACACACACACAGTGAGGTGCTTCATTTGCTGAAAAGAGCAAATACATCACACCCTGCTGGCTTAAAAACATAAAAACAATGAACACAAAGTTTTGTAATCCTAGCTGGTCACAATGTAACCAAAGAAAAAAAAAACAAGACAGTCACATCTGGAACATTTCTGATCAAACATTTACTGGATTAGAACAGACCCAAGGCTAAAGAACAAGAACTAGTATAAACACAGATTATCTATACACATTGAATATATGGAGATAGGGATAAAGCAAAGGAAATGAAAGCACATATTGTAAATAGGTCAAACACCTCAGTGAAAATTTTAGAGATCAGTATATACTTCTTTCATATAAGAAAAAATCAATTACAAAATAAAATAAACAGCAATTTGCTATTTAAAACTAAGCAAAAACGTTGCATGAATAAACAGAATCTCAATTTAATACTAGATGAAAACTGTAGCAGGAAATACTAAGTTAACATAGAAACAACAAGTACAACTGTTAAGAAATCTTTTGTACTCTAGGCACAAGGCCAGAAATTTTTGAAGAGTGGGTGGGGCAGTCGATTAGATCAACTCCAGTACACAACTAGTACTTAATTTATTGACCCTGATGTCAAAGTCGACATCGGTGGAATTTGAAATGAAAATGTAAAGACAGACAAAATACCGCTAAGCATTTCGCAAGGCGTGGTAACGATTCTGCCAGCTCGTAGCCTTACTATTATTGAGAAATCACAACAGAAATGAGTCTAGCTTTTATTTGTTTCAGATACTAAACTACGGTCATGCTGGGGCACTGCCTTGAAAAATTTAGGTTGAATGAATTAACCTTAGTACTAACTTTTTTTTTTAAGCTCTCTCACAAACACACACACAATGGGCTTCTTTCAGTTTCCATCTATCTACAAAATGCACTCACAAAGCTTTGGTCAGCCTCAGCTTAAAGTAGAAGACACTTGCCCAAGGTGCTATGCAGTGGGACTGAACCTAGAACCATGTGGTTGAGAAGCAAACTTTTCACCACACAGCAACTCCAGCGCCTGTACGAATAATAACACTGAACAACAAATTTCAGGGTCAAGCAAAAAAAAAAAACATAGTTCTCATATACATTTATGAAGTTGCTTGAGCTAAATTCGAATTTTATAACAAAAATTTCCCATGACATTACATTTTCTTGTAAATTACCAACTTAATAATTATGCAATTATACCAATTTCCACAATACCATAAATTCATTTTGCTCCTAAAGTCAGATTAAATATGTCCATTGTAATTGATTTATAAATATATAATGAATGAGCTTGTTTGTTGGCATTATATAATGTACTGACCTACATTTTAGTATTTACTTCTTTATTTATAAGACATCTCAGGTGTGTCATGCTTCAGGTTCCAGCAGAAATCAGCCAGCATTGCTGGGCTCCATTTTCCCTTATACCTGTTTTCCATTGACGCTATACCTCGATGGAAACTCTCTCCATATCCATCACTTACATCTCCTGCATTCTCTGAGAAGGACAGACGAGAATAAAGAAAGTGTATCTTCAGTGACATATTGCATCCGAGATCTTGGAAGCACTTGATTAAGCACTCCACTATACTCTCTCGCTGGGCCACTCCGTGCTTTCCCAAAATTCCTTTGCATACATCTTTGAATGCATGCCAGGCCACAAGCTCAGTTTCATCCATTGTCACCTCATCAGCTATATGTCAACAAATCTGAGGGTCTATGGATATGCCCTCTTTAACCTTGGCATCATTTATTTTAGGGAAGATCACGTTAAGGTACTGGAAATATGGCTTGTTAAGTTGCAAGTGTTAAATCACAAACTAGATCAGGTTGGGTGATAAGGTGGGGCTTCTTGTCAGATTTACCATGGATATGGATCTATATAACTACAAAAATATTGAGTGTACTTTTATAATTTTCATAGGTTAGGTTAACAAATACCTTAGGAATACCCCATTAAAATTATATCAAAATCCATTCATGACTTTCTAAAAAGCAAAAGCCCATCTAATCAAATAAAACACCTTGTACTAATTTTCACCACCATTTGTTTAACCAGTTTGAAATCAACTCATTTCATACTGAAATGCTTCTAAGTCTCTAGCATGAAACTAGTGGCTTTAGTGTGTCCATATTTAAATAAGAACCCTCAACTATAAAATTACATAAGAACAGCTTTTACTGAACCATTAAGTTATGGGGATGTAAGCAAACCATTACCAGCTATAAAGCAAGGGATGCAGGAGCGAACCCTCATACAGGGGGTGTATACAGGAATTGAACCCAAAACCATGTGGTTGCAGAGTGACAGTCTTAACCACATAGCTACCTTCCAAGCAGTAATTTCACACAGATATTTCTGAAGATCTCTCCAAATTCCTATTGACTCTTAGATTCAATTAAAACCTAAGCAATGTAATTTTGTTTTTAAAAAATATGCTTCTAAAAATAGTCAAAATTAAATATTGCTTTTTTTTTTTTAGGGAGGTGAACATAATGTACTTTCGTACTTTACTTTTAAACAGGATATCACCAGTGTACAATCACAAATTTTATTAACCAGTGTATAATCACTAAGTTTGAACAGGTAGCATAAATTAACATTAAAAAAAAAAAAAGATGTGAAAGAGATTTCAAGCAATAGCTTTTTTTTTTTTGCCCTTCTGTTTTTTGTTTTTACCTTACATGTCTGAATTAGTTACAAGGATGAAATGCAACTGTATTCAAAACTTCTATAACTATATTAGGTTATTTGACCTAATCAATAAGATTTTACAATATAACATTAATTACGTATAAAATACATAAATTGTGGTTTCAAATTAATTACTGATGCTTTGCTTTTTCCAATTATTATGAATATTAAAACAAGTCAAGATATTTTAATTACTTTATGGGAATGACATTTGCTTTAACTCATTCTCTCTCTTTCTCTACCAGTGCCTCTTAACATCTGTTGCTTCTTCATTGCTCATATTAATATCCCCCAACCTCTTTCTCTCTCTCACTGTACACTGCAACAGCAAGCATTCCTTGCAGATACAAAGAGAGAAAGTCCTCAGACACCATTCAATGTTTTTATTCAAGTTACAAAAGTCACAAACCAATTTCTGCAATTATGGCAAACGCAACGTAGTTACATTTTCAATTTTAAAAAATTATACATAACAGCATATGATACTCTGTTCACTTAAATATACCATCACTTTGAAACCATATGATGCACCCTGTCACAATTACAGCATTTGGACCTCTGCTGGTGACAAAGGGCCTCTTGCTCAGAGTAAAAGGTAGACTGTATGACGCATGTGTACGAACAGTCATGCTACATGGCAGTGAAACATGGGCCATGACTGCTGAGGACTTGCGTAAGCTAGCAAGGAATGAAGCCAGTATGCTCCAATGGATGTGTAATGTCAGTGTGCATACTCGACAGAGTGTTAGTCCCTTGAGAGAAAAGTTGGACCTAAGAAGCATCAGATGTGGTGTGCAAGAGAGACGACTGCGCTGGTATGGCCATGTGGCAAGAATGGATGTGGATAGCTGTATGAAAAAGTGCCACACCCTAGCAGTTGAGGGAACCTGTGGAAGAGGTAGACCCAGGAAAACCTGGGATGAGGTGGTGAAGCATGACCTTCGAACATTGGGCCTCACCAAGGTAATGACTAGTGACCAGGATCTTTGGAAATATGCTGTGCTTGAGAAGACTCGGCATGCCAAACGAGACCATAACCTCGTGGCCTATGCCAGGGGTATAACCAGCCCACTTATGCATACCTTTCCTTCATTGGACACTAAACTCTGCTTGCGAAGACCTGTTGAGGCAAGTGAAATCGAAATCAAAATCAAATTCGATGACTGACATCCATGCTATTGGCGCACTAAGAGTACCATACGAGCATGATCGTTGCCAGAGCAACAAACTGGCCTCCGTGCTGGTGGCACGTAAAAAGCACCATTCAAGCGTGATCGTTACCTGCGTCGCCTTACTGGTACTTGTGCTGGTGGCACACAAATAAACATACGAGCGAGGTTGTTGCTAGTGCCACTGGACTGGCTCCTGTGCAGGTAGCACATAAAAAGCACCATTTGAGCGTGGCAGTTGCCAGTACCACCTGACTGGCCCTGCCAGTGGCACGTAAAAGCACCCACTACACTCTCGGAGTGGTTGGCATTAGAAAGGGCATCCAGCTGTAGAAACTCTGCCAGATCAGATTGGAGTTTGGTGCAGTCATCTGGTTTGCCAGACCTCAGTAAAATCGTCCAACCCATGCTAGCATGGAAAGCAGACGTTAAACGATGATGATGATGATGATGATGATGTATAGCCCAACACACTTCCTCTAACTAATTCGTCATAAAAAATCTAAGAGTAGTTTAGTTATTAAAAAACCAAATTCAATTGTTACTTTTTAACTTTGATAGTAAGAAAAACACATCAACGGATATAATTACAATGCCATGCGTGACATTGACATTTTTCTCTTCAGTTATTAGAAGAAAAAAACGAAAATAAAATCAATATAACTACATGTTGACTTTCTTCTAAAGTTACAAATGGTATGTATTCACAGCCACTACTCAAATTTCTTTGTCAAATGAATGGCTTATTTTTTCACATTGCTTTGAATTCATACACCTTGTTTTGAATTAATCTTGTAGCTTCAAGATTTCAAAGGCATTCTTTTATTCTTTTATTTTTTTTCGGTCATTTGACTGCAGCCATGCTGGAGCACCGCCTTTAGTTGAGCAAATCAACCCCTGGACTTATTCTTTGTAAGCCTGGTACTTATTCTATTGGTCTCTTTCACCGAACCACTAAGTTATGGGGACGTAAGCACACCAGCATCGGTTGTCAAGTGATGTTAGGGGGACAAACACAGACGCATATACACACACAGAAAAACCAAAGCAAAGATGAAGACAGGTGTATAAACAACAATCGGGTGTATTAGTTTGACACTCGGGAAGGTGAGAAAGTGTTTTACATTTCGAGCCTATGCTCTTCAACAGAAAGAAACACAAGGAAATAAACAGAGAGAGAATAAAAAAAACTTGAGGAGCTATGGCGACTCATATATACGACAGGCTTCTTTCAGTTTCCGTCTACCAAATCCACTCACAAGGCTTTGGTCAGCTCAAAGCTATAGTAGAAGACACTTGCCCAAGGTGCCATGCAGTGGGACTGAACCCGGAACCATGTGGTTGTTTAAGCAAGCTACTTACCACACAGCCACTCCTATTTTCAGAATGACATTGTAGAGTAGGTGTGAGAAGTCAGATTTGGTCAGATTTAACATAAAACAGGTAAAATATTTGGGCCAGATAAGGCCAGATTAAATGCTAAGGGGTTAAGTCAGTGTGATTGTACCTGAAGTAACTGATCTTCAGCAGTAATAGTTCTGTTTATACCAAATTCAAATCTCATTAATCACAACTGATTTTCCTTGTATTATTAATAAAAAAAAAGCACTAGTGTTATAGGTATGAGATATATTGGCCCAGATGCTTTGGTGTCATTGATTAGATATGACTTATTCGATATCAAATGTATTAATCTATCTCTCATTCCCCCACTGCACACCAACCCTACTGTTTGTGTAGGAGCATATTTCTAGAGAAAGATTTTACATCAATAGTGTTCAATTAGCAAATTGTAATCTCTCTCTCATGGAGGCGCGTGGCTCAGTGGTTAGAGTATCAGCATCATGATCGTAAGATTGTGGTTTCAATTCCTGGACCGGGCGACGCGTTGTGTTCTTGAGCAAAACACTTCATTTCACGTTGCTCCAGTCCACTCAGCTGGCAAAAATGAGTAACGCTGCGATGGACTGGCATCCCGTCCAGCTGGGGAACACCTACGCTATAGAAACCGGGCCCTTGAGCCTGGCTAGGCTTTAAAAGGGTGCATTTATTATTTTTTTAAATCTCTCTCACACATAGTCTGTATGTGCATATTTATGTGTACATGCGTGTGCACAAAACATACAGGCACCAAAACAGGTTGAATCTCCAGTCAGCCATGCCAAATCATCAACATTCAAACAATCATACCCAATCCTCTCATTCTGTGGTATTCATTATCGGCGGCATTTTAGCATGGGTCCAATCATTTATTTGGTTTCTTTTTGACCACTTCTTCCCCTCTCTGTGTTTTTGCCTCTGATGACTAATGAGGCCAATTCTGTGGTATTACACTGAAGACAATTGACTGCAGGTGAGTTTGGCCTGAATAAGGAATGCTAATTACTTATTATAGACAGATACTGTAACTTGACAGTAATTCTTAGAGTAAATTCCAAAATACAGTAATACCTCACTTTACGAGTTTTTATGCGTTTTATTTATTGTTTATAAGTTTTCGCTTTACAAGTGTTCCCCGGGAATTAATTAACTCATATATCAAGGCATTACTGTAAATGGTTTCTACTTCCAAGCGAAATTGTTTGACTTCCAGTGCTAATGCTCCTGAGAAAAGCATGACCATTCTACTTTACACCAATATATTTGAAGTATCAAGAGTATTTTCCCTAACAAAAAGATCAAAACTAAAAGGGTTCCACAGATGCTTTCACATCTAGGAGATTGTTGAAATCTTTAAAGCGCAGGAGTAGCTTGCTTAACAACCACATGGTTCTGGGTTCAGTCCCACTGCGTGGCACCTTGGGCCGACCAAAGCCTTGTGAGTGGATTTGGTAGACAGAAACTGAAAGAAGCCTGTCATATATATATGTGTATGTGTGTTTTGTGTGTCTGTGTTTGTCCCCCCAACATTGCTTGACAACTGATGCTGGTGTGTTTACGTCCCCATAACTTAGCAGTTCAGCAAAAGAGACCAATAGAACAAGTACTAGGCTTACACAGAATAAATCCTGGGGTCGATTTGCTCAACTAAAGGCGGTGCTCCAGCATAGCTACAGTCAAATGACTGAAACAAGTAAAAGAGGTAACAGAATAGCTTTATCATCATCAGCAGCAGCTTGTTTCAATGTCCACTTTTCTATGATTGCAGGTGTCATAGAAAGTTTGTTGAGGCAGATTTTCTATGCCTGGATACCCTTCCCATCACCAACCCTCACCTGTTTCCAAGTAAGCTAATATTTCCCTAATGACCAGAGATGTTTTTTTTTTTGTTTTTTTTTACAGAAAATTGGAAACGAAGACCATTTAAACTATCACAAAATGTCATGGCAAGGAGACAGCAACACACACATGCAGACACACACACACACATGCAGACACACACATACACACATGCAGACGCATACACACGATGATGATCTTTCAGTTTCCATCTACCACATCCACACACAGGCATATAGCAGAAGACACTTGCACAAGGTGCTCATATAGTGTGAAATATTCTTTAATGCTCTCAGTAAGTAATACAGCGCTTAGATGTACAGTTAACAGCACATCAGATAAAATATTAAAAAATGTAAAGTATTTAAATGAAGCACTGGATGCCAAGAACAATGTTGATTCTGTTCCTGCAACCAATTTGTAAAATCTAAATCATTTTTTCCAATCAGAAAATGGTTGTAACATAAACACTGCTACACTCCATACTGCAAGACCCACTTAAGACAAAGAGTCTAGCTTAAACTCAGACTTGGTTCAAGCTAAGCATATGCATGTGGTGGAAGTTTTTGATCACCTGGTCATTTACCATATTTATTTATGTATAAGTCATACAACTTTATCCTTTAACTGACAAAAGCTGAGGTGTGGCTTATACACAGGACAAAGTTAATATGATCGTCATCTTCATTTAACATCCTTTTACCATGCTGGCATGGGTTAGACAGTTTGACCAAAGCTGGTGAGTCAGAGAACAGCACCAGGCTCCAGTCATCTGGGGATTAGTGTGACATTTTTCTATAACCATTATAATAACCTCTGTTCACCAGAGTGAGCTGGTCTCTTCTCAGTCTTTTCTATCACCTCCTTTCACCTCTCATTATCCACTTTGCATTCAACTACACACAAATATGTACAAGCCACCAAATCCAGTCCTTCTCCCTCAGAACACCATAAATCTAGAATAAGGTGGCGAGCTGGCAGAAACATTAGCACGCTGGGCGAAATGCTTAGCGGTATTTCGTCTGCCATTACGTTCTGAGTTCAAATTCCGCCGAGGTCGACTTTGCCTTTCATCCTTTCGAGGTCGATTAATTAAGTACCAATTACACACTGGAGTCAATGTAATCGACTTAATGTCCTTGTTTGTCCCCTCTATGTTTAGCCCCTTGTAGGCAATAAAGAAATAAGAACACCATAAATCTGGAATGTTCTTCATCACTAATGTCTATCACGCGGGAGTTAAGCTACAACAACATTTAATGGCATCGAGTTCCTTGGTCTTGGAGAGTATGCAAAAGTTATTGACGATACTCCTTCCAACAGATTCAGCCAGTAAAAAACAGAATTTATTACTTCCACAATCTCCTACTATGTATTAGTGACCTTCAACAATATATTCTTGCTTGCCAGGATCAAGTCAGAATGACCTCACCATTAACACACAATTATGTTAATGATGCTTTTGCATTGACATTCTTCTTTGCTGTCTTTCACTGGGGCTAGATATTATTACAAGTTCAGATAATTATATAAATTATCTAATAATTGCTAAAACAAATAATTTTAATACCAGCTAAAGATACCACACAATGAGTGAAGGATTTTTGTTTTTGTTTTGTTTTTTTTGAGGGGGGTTGTTTTCTTTAGATGAGAGGGTACTAGTATTTTAACTCTTGATCCATTGTTGAAGGAATTAATGACAGAATATAGCTCTTAAAAAGTCAGCGAACAAGCAGAATTGTTAACATGTCGGACAAAAAGCTTAGCAGCATTTCATCTGGCTTTTTATATACTGAGTTAAAATTCCAGAGAACTTTGCCTTTCATATCTTCGGGGTTGATAAAATAAAATACCAGACAAGTTCTGGGATTGATATAATCAACTTGTTCCTTCCCATCAAAATCATTGGCCTTGAATCCTTTCATGCCGACACCAGGTAACCAGCCTAATGAGTCTTAGGGCTTAAGAAAAATTTTTTTTTGAGTTTTAGAAAAAACAGTACCCATTTTGGGGTACATAAAGAGATTTACTAATCTTAAATATAAAGCTTAAAAATTGATCAAAGGATTTCTAACATAAGCACGAAGGACTCAAATTTAGAAGAAGAATACAGATGATCTAATTAATTCAAGTATTTGATTGGTACCTTATCAACACTCGAGAGATGAAATTGAAAGATAACCTCAGTTGAATCTGAACTCACAATAGAAGTAACATGACTAAAAATTGCAAGGAATTTTGTCAAATGCTGTACTGATTCAGCCAATGAATTGCTCCTTAATACTTGCTTCTAACATAGGCACAAGGCCTGGAATTTGTGAAGAAACAAATACAGGCATACCTCACCCTACGTTGTTAATTGGCTTCTGGAGACACAATAATAACTATTCCTGGTTCTGTACTTCCAGCGTTATAGTATAACGCTTAGCACTTTCATTATGAATTCTCTTAGGAGCCATGGGAGCAAAAAATAAAGTCACAAATGAATGACAGTGAGACAGTAGACGATAACCAGACATAAACAAATTTGAATTCAAAACAATCACAGGAATCATGAGTGACAACAATGCCTAACAGTAGATATGCAATATAAGCGCTGAAAGACTGATAAAGACAGCATAGCTGATTTCATGATTTCATTCACTAAGCTACACTACTTTATGGTGTGTATCTTAACAGTAACTGTACGTATTTTAATATGATTTTATATGCTTGTATTCTTATTTATTGTACAGTAACATGATTTTACATTCTTTTAACAGTTTTCTAGTGATTTTACGATTCCAATATTTGTGGCGGACAGATGCAAAGTCGAGTAAAATGACTTCACTTTTTATTTTTACATATTTTTGAAAACCGACGTATAATCAAGAACGACTTAAATCAAAATCACTTAAGCCAAGGTATGCCTGTAATCAATTTTATTGACCCCAGTATTTGACTGTCACTTTAATAATTCAGAGGGATGAAAGGCAGACTAAGTAAAGACAAAAGTTTTAGTTAGCAGGAAACAAAGCAAGGTTCTATCATCTGAGAAGTAACAAGGCTCACTAGGCAGAAGAGAAGTCAGTAGAAAGCGCCCCAAGAGAAAAGTTGGACTTAAGAAGCGTCAGATGTGATGTGCAAGAGATGACTGCACTGGTATTGTCATGTGTTGCATATGGATGAGAACAGCTGTGTGAAAAAGTGTCACACCCTAGAGGGAACCTGTGGAAGAGGTAGACCCAGGAAGACCTGGGATGAGGTGGTGAAGTACAACCTTTGAACGTTGGGCTTCACTGAGGCAATGTCAAGTGACCGAGACCATTAGAGATATGCTGTGCTTGCGAAGACCCGACAAGCCAAGTGAGATCATAATTGTGCCAGTGCAGCATAACCAGCCGATTTAAGAGTACCCTTCAATCATTGGGCAATAAACTATGCTTGCAAAGACCTGTTGAGGCAAGTGAAATCATTGTCGTGACCAATGACAGTACCACCTGATTGACACCCATGCCATGACGTCCTCGTCAGATGACAACAATGATGACGATATTGAGGATGGTGATGCACAAAAACTTGATTTAAATAAATGAGAAGGTGGTTTTCATTTGCAGTAAAAGATAAAGCTGAGCAACTTTCTCAAATTACTTAACATTATGTCAAACAAAGCAGTAGCATGGATTTGTTTTTTTTTTAAGTGCAAATATTGAATAATATACTAAGATATATTTCAGTGTCAATGTTTTGTGGACATCTGAATGAGAATCAATAGAACATAACCAGTTGCTCCACTTTCAGTTTTCTTACAAATGCACTCTTTTCTTTTACTGGTTTTGAAATGACTATAACAAAAGCCAGCTTGAGCAATAATGGAACTCACATCACATTTCTAAATACCATAAGATATTTTGTCCAATGCTCTGTCAATTGTCTCTACTTGGCTGCCACAGCTTGAAGATAAAGTTTATTGCATCAGTCATTTCTGTGAACATCATAAGATTCACACAGCTTTCAACACATGGCTATGATGTTTCCCCTGCTACTCCTTCTCATCATCAGAGACGCTCACATTGTCAGTCACTGAGAGACATGCTAAACTAGTTAAGGTCAAACAACTAACAAGCAAATCTAAAGAGTTGTGCTGAATAACTGCAGAAGCCCAAGACAAAACATGTACATGTTAACACTTCCAATCAGTTAAGATCAGAAACCATGAGAGCCACTGCCGGGTACTGCATCATTATTAACATTGTAATCAAGATGGTGAGCTGGCAAAACTGTTAACAAGCCAGGCAATATTCCTTTTGAATAGTTCAAATCACAAGGGACCGATATTCTGGGAAGAAAAAGTTGGGCATACTGGTTCATGTGAGATCTGGGCACAATATGGATGGTGAGAGGAAGTGGGACAAGTTAGCCAGGGGTGCCTGAGAGGAGGATGCATGAAACCAGGTAGCTTTAAAGGGCTGAAATGTAATGGTGGTCGGAAAAATGGGCAGAGAAGGGGTGTGAGACATTTTGGCACCACCGTTTTAGCACTGTCCATTTGGTATCACTGATTTGACACCAGATGTTTCTTTCATTGTCTCCTATCCTCCTCTCTCTTTCTTTCTCTCTGTACATGTATATTTCTGTGCTCACACACATACACGCACATGTGTGCATGTGTATTTAACTCCAGCACCAAAACAGGCTGAATGTCAAGTTAGCCAAGACAAATCATCAATGTCCAAATAGTTGCATCCAACCATCTCATTGAAGAGGAGAGAACATCTGTGGATCAAATGTTAGAGTGTGGTGTTGTTGCGCAATTCATGCCAATCAGTTAGATGGCCATTTTTGGATGCATTAGGATGTCCATATGTTGCAACAGCCCCACCCCAGATGTAGGAGCAATACTCAATTGAGGATTTCATTTGAGCTTCATAGGGGATTAGTAATTTTCAGCAGTTGAAGGCCCTCTGGTCGTAAAGAGAGTTATACCTTAAGGGATCTAATCGCATACTTTCTCTGTTTGAAGTGGGGTATATGATATCATTTCCTTGATAGGTATAGTGACTGAATCTCGGCATGACTTCACAGGTAGATTTTTCCAAAGTGTCCGATTCTTGGAGTCAGTACAGGACTGGCATGAAAGTACTATTACATTCAACTAAGTCAGAAAATATCAGAAAATAATGCTGAAATAAAATATTTAAGAAAACATATTTGTTTACCTTTAAAATCTATGTCAAGACCACTAAACTGCAATTCAACACCAAGTAAGGCTTCACCCAGTGTTTCATGGTAATGACTAATGCTTTCTTTTGGGCCACCACAGAAGGGCAACGAGAAATACTCGTAGGTTTCCTGCCGATTGTGGTATGGCCCTACTGTGTTCATCCATACGACCACTTCATCTGAATTGTCATACTGAAAAAACAAACAGAAAACAGAATTAGTATTCTTAATAAAAGGATGAACATACTAAATTTCAGAGGCCAGCAAGTTCTATGGAAGTGCTATATATGCATAACTCAAGCTGTAACTTTAATGTGTCCAACCAACACCTTGCTTGTTTCTTGTCTTGGATTGGTTTACAATTTTTAAAATCTATTGGAAATGTACTTGTCTAGTAAGTGACTTGATTTAAGACTATGAGTTGAAACTTAAGTAACTACATCATAGAAGGGCCATGTTTTAAATGTTGAATATGTGATGTGCATGTATTACAGACATAGCTATAAATTTCATTTTTTTTTGGCACCTCATGAAATATATTTAAATTTTTAGAGAACTTATAATTTTTGCATGTTATCAAATGCATCTTGTACAATGTGGTTGCTACTCTTTTATTAAATTCTCCAACATGGGAAAACATTAACAGAAAGACCCCCAGCATCACCACAAAATCAGATATTCAACATTAAAAAAATGGTTATCTCAGTTTAGCCCTTTTTGATACCCAGCCATCTGAAGCCACCCTGGGTTCTATGGTACAAACTTCCTTTAGCATTTAAACTGGCCAGATCTGGCCCAAGTATTCTACTTTTTTACACTTAAATCAACCAGATCCCATCTTTCACACCTACCCTACAATGTCATTCAAAAAAATATACAATCATATCAAAATCTTGAAGCTACAAAATAATACATGATTAATTCAAAGAAATGTGGATAAAAAAGCATCACATTTAACAATCTGAATCCTAAATGGTTAAAGTGAGCTAAATTTAAACATTCCATCAAAATTTTGTGTTTATGCTCACCAACTGAATAATGAGCTATTCACAAAATCCTTCATTATTTTCCTAATTAATTTAAACCAAAAGAAATATGGTGAGGAAAGGGTTAAACGAAAATTCCAGTCTTCAATACGGAAACAACAGCCAAGGCATTAATACAGCATCGCAGCCTAATGGAAGGTATGAGCATAAAGAAAAATAAGGTATTTAAACATGAATTTCAACAGTGAGAAACTCTTAAAACCTTAATCTTTGTTCCATGCTTGAACAGTCTTACTGACAACAAAAGAGAAGTTCATAAACTGGTAAAAACTTAATCTATTACTTTGCTTGCAGCCATGCTGAGGTACGACCTTGAAGTGTTTAGTCATATAAATCAACCCCAGTACTTTTTTTTTAATCTAGCACTCACTCTGTTGGTCTCTTTTGCAGAACTGCTAAGTTACAGAGATTACAAGGATATAAACAAACCAACACCAATTATCAAGTGGTGGAGGGACAAACACAAAGACACACACACACGTGTACACATACATAGACATACACAAACACATGAGCTTCCATATAGTATCTGTCAACCAAATTCAACCACAAGGCATTGATCGGCCCAGGGCTACAGTAGAAGATTCTTGTCCATGGTGCCGCACAATGAGACTGAACCCAAAACCACGTGATTGCAAAGTAAGGTTTTTAACCAAACAGCTATGTCTAGGAAAATTGGTTTGCATTCCTCATTTTTTGCTTTTTATATACTAAATGATACAAACCTAAATATACACAAATTTAAATGGAAACTTGAATTCTCTTTGAGCTGCAGTCATTTCTAAACTCAGTTTTACTTAAGCTTTATAGATTAACACTGCAAACCCAATGGACTTATTCTATTCTGTCCCAATCACTGCAAATTTACTGTTGTCAATAGTTCTATCCATATTAGTCAAAAGAAAATAGAAATTATCCATATTAAAACCCTTGAAGGATTTTGGTATAGGTCATTGCTGCCTCTTCAAGAACTAATATCATCTTCACACTGAAATTCAGTTACCCAATAGATTATCCTGTTCAATCCACAACTAATGGATTGTATACTAACTATTTCACTGCAATATCTAAAAATGTTGTTATCTGACAATCTAAGATAGTGGAAGTTTTGGTAAAATTTATGTGCAATAAACTTGTTATAATTCTATAATACATTCCGGGTCCAGTCCCACTGTGTGGCACCTTGGGCAAATGTTTTCTACTATAGCCTCAGGCTGACCAAAGCCTTGTGAGTGGATTTGGTAGACAGAAACTGAAAAGAAGCCCATCATGTATATAAAAAAAAATATATATATATATATATATATATATATATATATATATACATATTTATATATATATGTATGTATTTGTGTGACTGTGTTTGTCCCCACACCATCGCTAAACAACCAATATTGGTATGTTTACATCCCCATAACTTAGCAGTTCAGCAATAAGAGACCGATAGAATAAGTACTAGGCTTACAAAAATAAGTCCTGGGGTCACTTTGTTTGACTAAAGGCAGTGTTCCAGCATGGCCGCAGTCAAAATGATTAAAACAAGTAAAAGATTAATACATAGAATATTTTAAGAATTTTTTTTGATACAATTTGTTATAATATCCAGTTCTAAAAATAGGATTTTTTAAACATCGAATGGCTACAATGGTCCATCCAAGTAAAATAGGAATCAAAAAGGTTCACAGGTAAAAAAAAAAAAATGGTTGGGAACCACTGAGATACTAAGATACTCCACTGCAATTAATGCACTCACTGCTTGCAGTGACTATGCAGCTGCAATCAATTGTTCTCTCACTACCTACATTCTAAGCAAAACCTTTCTCTGATGTTATTGTTATGTCATGCTTTTAAGGTCCCTGCTACTGCAGAGTCTCATAAAAGGGATGTATTGATAGTCACACCATTTTGCTCTTCCCTGTTTCAAAATATATTTCATCTTTTACTCTTTTACTTGTTTCAGTCATTGGACTGCAGCCATGCTGGGGCACCTGCCTTAAATAAATTTCAGTTGAACAAACTGACCCCTGCATTTTTTGTTTTTAAGCCAGGTTCTTATTCTATTGGTCTCTTTTGATTAAGCACTAAGTTATGGGGACATAAACACACCAACACCAGTTGTCAAAGATACACACACACACATATATATATATAGCAAGCTTCTTGCAGTTTCCATCTACCAAATCCACTCACAAAGCTTTGGTCAGACTGAAGCTATAGCAGAAATCCCTTATCCAAGGTACAACACAGTGGGGCTGAATCCTGAACCATGTGGTTGGTAAGCAAACTTCTTACCACACAGCCACACTTATGCCTATTTGAAGATATACAAACAATTACAAATGATTGTAATGCAGAATTTTCCAGTCATGCAGTTCTGAAGTCATTCTGAAAGCTAGAGTGAATAAAAGAGTGACAAAAACTAGTTTTGTCAAGCACCAACAACTGCACATTAAAATATCTCTCTGTACTTACGGTCAATTTTAACAATTAAACCAACAAATATCACAAATACAAATAGTCATTTCCACAAGTCAAAACAGTACCTAATCCAAAAGCACAATATTAGTTTTATAAGAAAACATATTAGCTTTTAACTTATTAGCAGTCAGACTAATCAGGCAGATGTAGTACTTCTTTATAACGTCCGCCTTAGCGAAGGTGGAAGTATTGCTTTCAGTCATGTTTGTTTGCCCATGGACAAGATATCTCAAGACCCGCTGGAGGTATTCAAATGAAAATTTGGCCTTGTGACTGGTATGCACTGAATGGATTTTGGGATCAGACCAGGACCAGACGAGGATTCTGGATTATTTTTCCAGGTTTTTTTTTTTATTTTTGAGAGCGGTCAGGTTCATTTTTAGTATTCTCGTTTGTGAGAGCAGTCGAGTTTATTTCAGATATTCAAATTTAAAAATCATCTCCAGCTAATTGTTGAGAGGGCGTTAGTGTTGCCTTGGCAGAGATTTGCGCTCTCTTAAGTGTTCTTGTTTATACTGTTTTGAATTAATCATGTATTATTATCTTGTAGTACCAAGATGTTGATGGCGTGATTATTATTTTTAGAATGACATTTGTAAGATTGATGTGAGAGGCTGGACCTGGTCAGTTTAAACATAAAACAGACAGAACATTTGGGCCCAACAAGGTGGATTTAAATACAAAAGGGTTAACAGAAATTAATATTTTTCCTCAACATATTTCACTAAGCATTCTAAGACAAACATATACAATAAAATAGAAAATAAATCAGAAAATATTCTACAGATTTTAGTGCAACAAAGTATGGTTGCGGAGTTGAGAAGCTTGCTTCCCAACCTTGTGGTCTTGGGTTCAATTTCACTGTGTGGTACCTTGGGTAAGCGTTTTCTACCATAAGCCCCATGAAGAACAAAGCCTTGCAAGTGGAAACAAGCCCGTCAAGTATGTATATGTGTATATACAAGGGGGTGCTGAACAGTTTTGGGCTTTAAGGGTATCACAGAAGGCCAGGCTGGAAGGTCCAACCTTCCAAATTCCTTTACAGGGCTTAGAAAATATGAAGGACCACTGCAATAATGTGTGAATCTGAGAGGGGAGTATATTGAATAAAATCATAATTAACTGATCCTCCTGTATTTTCTTTTACCCAAAGCCAGGAACTTCTCAGCACCACCTCATATATATCACAGTATCAATCAGCCTATCAAATGTTGTATACACCACTGGTCACAACACGAGGGAACACATTGTTGTAACTTTCAGATGATGCCCCCACCACTGATTAGGCAGGCAAGCAGGCCAACATTCCCCCTGAATCGTGGGTCAATCTGTGACAGGTCTACCCATCTTCAGATAAGAGAAATAAATTGTTTTTCACCAGGATACAATGCACTGTCGATCTGGGAATTGAAGTCATGATCTTACAATTGTGAATACAACACCCTAACCACTAAGCCACAGGAACTTCACATGTGTGTGCGTGTGTAGTTTGGGTGTGCGTGTGTAGTTTGGGTGCGCGTGTGTGGTTTGTGTGTGCATGTGTGGTTTGTGTGTGCATGTGTGGTTGTGTGTGCATGTGTGGTTTGTGTGTGCATGTGTGGTTTGTGTGTACATGCGGTTTGTGTGTGTGTGGTTTGCGTGTGTGGTTTGTGGCTTGCATGTGTGGTTTGTGTATGTGTGCGGTTTGTGTGTGTGTGTGTATGTGTGCGGTTTGTGTGTGTGTATGTGTATGCCCTTGTCCTGACATCACGGAGGAAATCTGCCTTTACATAATCCTGTCAGACCCATGTAAGCATGAAAAAGTGGATGCTAAATGACAATGGTGATTAAATGAGACAGTGTCAACAACAGATTTAAGGTAATGATGAGTTTGGCATGGATGAATTGAATAAAGCACAATGTATTACTGGTATTTATTCTACTGATCTTCAGGGGATGAAAAACAAAAATGAAGTTGACAAACTCAAAATTTGAAGTTGACAAACTCAAAACATTATGAAGAGGATTTTAATAATAATAATGATGATAATAATAATAGATTAATTTGGCAAAAAGTTTTTCATGGCTGTGCTCCAGCTTGGTCACATTCTAATGACTAAAAACAGATAAAAAGATATCACTGTTTATGTCTATTTTCCCATGATGGCATGGGTTACATTAAACCTATTGTGACATACTTCCAACGGTTAAACACTCTTCATATTACCAAACTTTGTTTTTCAAATAAGGTATTTCTTTCATCCCATTAGTTTTTTTAGTTACACAATCTTTCACTGAAATGACGCTGATGAATAGGGCTGTGGTGTTGGAGTCGTGGAGTCAGAGTCAGTAAAATAGACCACAATCACTTAATTACATAGAGGAATTGGAGTCGAAGTTTTTTGTTTCAACTCCACAACCCTGCTGATAACAATATGTGAAATTAACACACACGGACTTCATTGCAATTTCTATCTACTGATTCCACTCTCAAGGCATTTGCTGGCCCAAGGATATGGAAACTGTTTGCTCAAAATGCTATGCAGAGTAGGTCTAAACCCCAAAGTGAACATAAAGCTAACTTTGTAACTTCATACACGCCTATGCCTTTATGTATAGAATCGCTATTATATGTGTATATGAATTCATGTGCATGTATACACCATACAACAGAAATATTATATTTAAATTCTATATATGTTCTATATTTAAATTCTATTCATACAGAGACACTAAATTCTATCCTGCTGCCTCAAGGTCATTGCAAACTCATGAAACCAAATCTTAGAAATATTCACCAACACCCTGCTGAGTTGGTTGGAATTCTTGAATTATCACGACTGCAGAATGAAGTCACTGAAATACTATATTTTATTAATCTTGACCATGAATTATACCAAAGCAATTGTTTTTTCGCTTTTTTTATTAACCAACAATTACATTTTGGAAAAGCCATTTTAACCATCTAAAACCACACAAAAACAGTTATATTAACTTCTCTTATTTCATGAGATCTCAAAATTTCCATTACCACTGTGATCCTGTGTCAGTGACAAAGTTGTAGTAAATGCAATAAAAATGCGGCCATGTGATTCCGGGTTCAGACCCACTGCACTGCACTTGGGCAAATGTCTTCTACAATAACAATGGGCTGACCAATGCCTTGTTAGTGAAATTGGTAGATGGAAACTGTATGCAAATTTGTTGTGGGTTTATCTACAACCACCACTTGACAATCAGTCTTACTTTGCTTATGTCCCCATAACTTAGCAGTTCAAAAGACACTAATAGAGTAAATACCAGGGTTTAAAAAATAAATACAAAGTTCAATTTGTTCAACTAAACTCTCAAGGTGGAGGCACATGGCCTAGTGGTTAGAGCAGCTCTAGCAGAAGGTAATGGCGAACTTCAGTTGACTCTTTCACCACAACTTTGTCTCTCTTCCTCCTGCATCTAGCAGTTTACCTGCAACAGACCAGCATCATGTCCAGGTGGGGAACTCATATGCCAATGAAACCGGGAAACCGGCCCTTATGAGCCAGACATGGCTCAAGAAGGAACAAACAACAACTAACTCTCAAGGTGGTACCCCAGCATGGCTGATAGTCGAAAAACTGAAACAAGAGATCAAAAAAAAAAAAATACAGCTTTTTGTTGGTTTTTAAATTACTAAAATGGCCTTTTCACAATGTGATTGCTCCCATTTCAAACCATGGTTTTAGAAGATCAACTCGCATCAGATGTGTACAAGACTGAAATTTCTAACAACCAATTAATAAAAATTTGTTTATCATGTTTTTTCAATCAATGCAAGAATTAGTTCATACTGTATTAGTGAAGTTAACATTAACTAGCTATGCACAAGTTGTAAAATGATGAACATACAAACAATCCACAAGATGCAAGATTTCATTCCTAGATTAATATGCAATTATAGTTTTGAATTCTTTACATTCTGAACACATACCAAACCTGAAGCTGGGTTTTTTTTTTGTTTTTTTTTTTTTGGGGGGGTGGGTTATTGTTTTAGATTTATATTTTTGGTAAGGTTTGCAAATTTTAAGATATTTTAAAGAGAATTTTCTATTCAACACAGAAATATCACTCATCTTAATTATTGCTGCTGCCCATTTTCAAAGCAACAGTATCAAGAATTTAAACAAAGAAATCGCCTAAAATCAGAATAAGGTGATTGGGTGCGGCTGTTTGGACGTAGATGATTTGGCATGGCTGACTGGACAGTTGACCTGTTTTGGCAACAGTATGTTTCAGCACTAGAGGCAAACACAATCATGCAGACACACATGCAGATACAGAAGCATACACACAGGCACAGGAGTGGCTGTGTCGTAAGAAGTTTGCCTCCCGACCACATGGTTCTGGGTTCAGTCCCACTGCACAGCACCTTAGGCAAATGTCTTCTACTATAGACTCAAGCTGACCAAAACCTTGTGAATGGATTTGGTAGATGGAAACTGAAAGAAGCCCGTTGTGTGTTTGTGTGTGTGCGCTAGCTCATACCTGTCTTTTTGCCTGAGTCCCCAACTACCACTTGAAAACTTGTGTTGGTGTGTTTATGTCCCCTGTAATTTGGCAAAACAGACCAACAGAATAAGTAACTGGCTTTAAAAAAAAAATAAGTACCAGAGTTGATTCATTTGACTAAAATTCTTCAAGGCAGTGCCCCAGCATGGCCTCAGTCTAATGACTGATAGAAGGTATAGACAAAGAGGGTCAGAAAGAGCAAGAAACAGAGAGATAGCAAGACATTACACATGCACACACACACATATTGAGAGAGGGAGAGTAGAACAAGAAAAATATTAAAACATTTGATATCAAGTAAGTGAGGAATCTGTCATATATATAATGCTGGTGCCATATAAAAAGCACCCAGTACAATGTGTAAAGTGGTTGGCATTAGGAAGGGCATCCAGCCATAGAAACCATGCCAAAACAGACAAGTGGTGCCTGGTGCAGCTCCCAGTTTGCTAGCTCAAGTTGAACCAGCCAACCCATGCCAGTATGGAAAGCAGAAGTTAAATGATGATGATGATGATGATGACGGGCTTCTTTACTTTTGTCTGCCAATTCTACTCACAATGCTTTGGCTGGCCTAAGAATATAGGAGAAGGCACTTGTTCAAGGCACCATGCAATGGGACCAATCTCAAAACCATGTGATTGCAAAAGTAAATTTTTGCAACCATTCAGCCACAATTCATTATTCACTGGCAATAAAAGATAACATTAAGTCACAAGACACACTAGTAGTGTTACAACCAGACACAAGACTAAATTTCTACCAATCACAGCGTTCACACTATTGACATTTACACACATCACACCGAGGAATATTAAAGCCGCTAAGTCTTAACATATTCACTGGTACCAACATTTCTCTAACACAAATATAGTACCAGTTTAACATTCAGATCTTATATAGAATATGTCAATCATGCAGAAGATCTCAACATCCCTGGCACAGTTCCAACAAATGAGCAATCCAAAATAGTGTTCTTTATTTTTTAAATTATACAAGCATCAAATGTTAAAAAAGGAAACTAAAACACTCAACATCAAAAACTATCTCACCATATTCCAAATCAACTATCAAACACTTGTATGCATTAGTAACACAAGTATATTAGAACATTCCACATTCAGAGTCTCACCCATTGTATATACACCAAATATAGTGAAAATAGCAATTTATTTTCAAGGTCAAAAATTGTATTCTAGGTTCTCATTCCTTTATAATGAATTTATAATAAATATGTGCAGATGTGGTTGTGTGGTTAATAAGTTTACTTCCCAATCATGCTGTCTCGGGTTCAATCTCACTGCACAGCACCTTGCGCAGATTTCTACTATAGCCACAGGTTGACCAAAACCTTGTGAGTGGATTTGCTATCCAGAAACTGGAAGAAGCCTGTCGCAAGCACACACATGTGTGTGTGTGTCTAGACATCATATGATTGCAAATGAGCATCACCATTATACATGTGAAAAACATGTCTGGTCACAGGGAAATATTATTTTGCTAAGAAACAGGAATGGGTTGACAACAAGAAGGGAATTCAACTGTAGAATATCTACCAACAAATTCCATTTGACCCATGCGAGCATAAAAAAAGTGCTCATTAAATGATGATGGTGATGATGTGAGGAATCAAGTCTAGGGAGCAATGAACATTTAAAACTTTTGAAAATACCAAATCAATCTGAACAAAGAATTACATTAAAACTACTCTAAGTGCCACTCTGTCACCATATAGTCAAAACCAAATTTCTTCACAGGACACAAGACAACATACAACCAAACACAATATGTCGATGTGTACATCATTTTTCTAGATTGAACTGAACACCATATATCTAATGTACAGGACCAACACTCTTTCAGTTCTCTCTGTACCTAGTTTTCTAGACTATGGATCTCTGAGGATACTCAACAAATTATGAAACTAGAATGATGCCATGAATGAGCTCAGATAGTGACCTAAAATAAGAAGTGATTAATCCCTCTGCAACCAACTTTCTCAAAAAAATTCATATTTTTCAAATAAGAATTTAAAGAGCAATTAGCCAAATTAGTAACTTCTCTGTTTTAAAGTTGGTGTTGGAATCAGCGCTTAAAAAAAGTTTCTTACATAAAATTACGATAAGTATAAACCTGGATATAAATATTTAAGTTCTTGATAACAACCAGCCTAAGATTGTCTAGTGACCTAAGTTAAACCTTCCATGAAAATTGCATATTAAATTAATATCCCAAACCATTTAGCATCTGAACCAGCTATATCTGGCCGTAATATTCCAATTTTCAGACCAGATGGACCTGGCTTCTCACACCTATCCTACAATGACATTCTAAAAATAAACAATTACTCTTAATTGTTTCAGTCATTTGACTGTGGCCATGCTGGAGCACCGCCTTTAGTCGAGCAAATCAACCCCACAGCTTATTCTTTGTAAGCCTAGTACTCATTCTATCAGTCTCTTTTGCCAAACTGCTAAGTTACGGGGACGTAAACACACCAGCATCGGTTGCCAAGCAATGTTGGGAAGACAAACACAAACACACAAACATATACATATACGACGGACTTCTTTCAGTTTCCATCTACCAAATCCACTCATAAGGCTTTGGTCAGCCTGAGGCTATAGTAGAAGACACTTGCCCAAGGTGTCACGCAGTGGGACTGAACCTGGGACCGTATGGTTGGTAAGCAAGTTACTTATCACACAACCACTCTTGCACCTACTACATCATTAAAATCTTGAAACTACAAGATAATGATAAACTTAAAGCATTGCATTTGGCAGGGTAATATGAATGCCAAAGGGTTGGGTAAATGACATAATTATGTTACTAAATTCTTCATTATTTTCAAAATTAATTAAAACAGAGTTATATTTCTTTCAAGAGAAATATGGAAACAAAAGGGGTTAAAACAGTTTCATATCATAAACTCTTGGGCAGTTTCTAGAATAACCATATGTTGCAAACTAGGCAGAATCTTACTTCAGTCAGCTTAGTGTTCATGAACCTTTTTACTCTTCTGTAACACCTAAAATATATTACAAGTCTCAATGAATCCTTACACAAAAAAAATTATATACCATATCGCTCTCATATTTTTTCATCATAGTTCATATGGTAAATATCATATATATAACAGGCATGTGCCATCAGTAATTACTCGGGGTAGGCAGTTGATAACATAATAGGTTAGATAGGATGATGTCTATATTAGAATAACCAATAATATGTTATGCATGTATAGTAATATCACGATCATGAAATTAGTATTAGCTTGTCTCACTCATTCTCACGGAACCCCTTAGGAACCTTTTGCAGAACCCTAGGGTTCCAGGGAATCCCAGTTGAGAAACACTGGCTTACTCTTTTACTTGTTTCAGTCATTTGATTGCAACCATGCTGGAGTACCGCCTTTAGTCGAGCAAATCGATCCCAGGATTTATTCTTTGTAAGCTTAGTACTTATTCTGTGGGTCTCTTTTGCCGAACCGGTTGTCAAGCGATGTGGGGGGGGGGGACAAACACAGACACACAAACATATACACACACATACATATATATATACATATATACAATAGGCTTCTTTCAGTTTCCGTCTACCAAATCCACTCACAAGGCTTTGGTCGGCCTGAAGCTATAGTAGAAGACACTTGCCCAAGGTGCCACGCAGTGGGACTGAACCCAGAACCATGTGGTTGCTAAGCAAGCTACTTACCACACAGTCACTCCTGCGTCTATTATTGGCTTAGAGAAACAAAAACTTTTTCTCTCAACAGAGTAGCAAATAGTAGCCTGGAAATAATTTTATTCAACCGGTCATGCTAGATATAACCAAATTAACAAAGCGATTCGGTACATATAAAACGGAAACATAATACATCTATAGAAATTATTTGGATTTTAAACATAAACAGAGCACAAAAAAAAAGAGCTTAACACAAAACTGATTAAAATTCAAACGTATAGTATGTGTGAGTGTGTGTCTTTGTGTTTGCAAGCAAGCACACACGTGAATGGGCTTAATTCAGAGAACATGGATAATTACAGAATTTAAAAGAAGCAATTTACAAAAAGACACGAGTTCTAAATCAACGCATTTGAAAGTATGGACATGTTAAATTCAACAATGCAGCAACTTGTGGAAGTAGAATTGCTTAAAAATATCTTTCACATCCAACTACGATGATTCTAGAAAGAGTATCCTTGCTAAGAAATATATATTTGTTCCATTTCAGAGTATTTTACTTTCACTTCTAAACAAAGTAATACATCAGATACAAACAGCAGTGAAAGCTATTTTCAGTAATCAATAGTTCAATATTTCACTAATTAAATAAACTGTCTCAGGATATTCAATTGAATCTAAATTGATTGCTTTTTAAACAAGATTTAATATTCAACAAACCCCACCCCCATTTTAAAGCCCTCTTCTTTCCTAAAGCAACTATTAGCCTTTTGGGACCGCATAACAGTCTTCTTATATTCATCAGGGTTACCTTTTTGAGGTAGTTTTATGGCCAGATGCCTTCCCTGTTGTTGATCCTTTTAGTTGACTCTTACGAAACACAGGGATTATGGTATTCAGGAAAGTCAGTGAGAATAGTTCATGCAGGGAGTATTAAAGACATAACTAGAAAAAAATATGCATTGCAATGGCTAAAATTATTTTGATTTGCTTAAACAAAAAAAAAGGTTACAACACTTAAGGCCAGGAAAAGATGTTACGGATTTTCAGAGGTTTCAATGTTCTAGAGACATCTTAACCTAAAGAAAAATACAAGTGTTGGGTGCAGAATAGTAAAAGGGGTAGGCAAAAACACTAAAAATGATGTAAACAACTAAAAAATTATGAACACTGCACTATATCTCTATTTCTGTTGTAAACATCAGAGTTTTATACACCATACTTGATAGCATATAGGATGCACTTTTCCCAAAAACAAGCCTCAAATTATTACCCCAGATCCTATTTGCAGAGATAGGGCCTCCCATAAGCATTAATACACTAAAACCGTTTTTTTTTTCTGAATATACACTACTAAAATAGGGTGCATCTAATATACTTGTGGATCTTTTGTCATCAAATATGGTAATTTATCTATTGTAGGCAATCATGACCAAAGTAGCTGGAAAATAAATTTGATATTCAAGGTTAACAATCATCAAATTCCTAGCACTAAAACAATGTTCTAAATGAAATGTCATGTAACTGCTGCTCCTCTATATATATATATATATATATATATATATATATGGATGAGGACAGCTGTGTGAAGAAGGGTGACACCTTAACAGTGGAGGGAACCTGTGGAAGAGGTAGACCCAGGAAGACATGGGATCTGGTGGTGAAGTATGATCTTCAAACATGCCTCACAAAGGCAATGACAAGTGACCAAGACCTTTGGAGATATGCTGTGCTTGAGAAGACCCAGCAAGCCAAGTGAGATCATAGTCATGGTTGATGCACCCTTCAATCATTGGGGAATATGCAGTGCTTGTGAAGACCTGTTGAACCGAGTGAAATCATAGCTGCGGCCGATGCTAGTGTTGCCTGACTGGCTCCCATGCCAGTGGCATGGAAATGTACCCACTACACAGTGATTGGCATTAGGAAGGGCATCCAGCTGTAGAAATCTTGCCAAATCAGATTGGAGCCTGGTACAGCTTCCCAGTTCTCAGTCAAACTGTCCAATCCATAAGAGCATGGAAAGTGGACAATAAACAACAACCAAACCAAATTGAGGTCGATCAACATCAGGGCCCCCGTGCAGGTGACACGTAAAAGTACCATCCGTTCGTAGCCGTTCGCCAGCCCTGTCTGGCCCCCGTGTAGGTGGCACGTAAAAGCACCATCCGTTCGTGTTCGTTGCCAGCCTGGCCTGGCCCCCGTGCCGGTGACACGTAAAAGTACCATCCGTTTGTGGCCGTTTGCCAGTTCTGTCTGGCCCCCGTGCCGGTGACACGTAAAAGCACCATCCGTTCGTGGCCGCTTGCCAGCCCTGTCTGGCCCCCATGTCGGTGACATGTAAAAGCACCATCCGTTCGTGTCCGTTGCCAGCCTCGCCTGGCCCCCGTGCCAGCGACACGTAAAAGCACCATCCGTTCGTGGCCGTTTGCCAGCCCTGTCTGGCCCCCATGTCGGTGGCATGTAAAAGCACCATCCGTTCGTGCCCGTTGCCAGCCTCGCCTGGCCCCCGTGCCGGTGACATGTAAAAGCACCATCCATTTCGTGGCCGTTTGCCAGCTCTGTCTGGCCCCCGTGTTGGTGGCACGTAAAAGCACCATCCGTTCGTGTCCGTTGCCAGCCTCGCCTGGCCCCGTGCCGGTGACACGTAAAAGCACCATCCGTTCGTGGCCGTTTGCCAGCTCTGTCTGGCACCTGTGCAGGTGGCACGTGAAAAGCACCCACTACACTCACGGAGTGGTTGGCGTTAGGAAGGGCATCCAGCCGTAGAAACACTGCCAGATCTGACTGGGCCTGATGAAGCCTTCCAGCTTCACAGACCCCAGTTGAACCGTCCAACCCATGCTAGCATGGAGAACGGACGCTAAATGATGATGATGATGATGATGATGATATATATAGGACTGTGCTACAACATACAGATGCTCAAGGCTGCATCCAAATGAAATACATTTTAATATCTGGAAAGGATTCAATCAAAAGGTTTTAACCACCACACATGCAGTTTCCTCTCTTTGCCTATTCTATCCCTACTACAACAGCCTCTGCTTTTTTAAAGTAGCTAACCAATATTACCTCCACCCATCTCTCTTCACCCAGGCACCTTTCCTGTGTCACCTCCAAGGCCTCAAATAAATACTCTTCCCAGTCTTTGCTGTACATCATGTAATTTCCTGCCCCCGAAGCTTTCCTTGTAAAACAAACAAATCTTCAAGTTGTATATCAAATACATCAATCCAACTATTCCAAGAAGGATTATGGAAACCATAGGCACTTTTCCTCACCCACTTTTTGTAATGATCAGCAGCAGCAGTGAAAGAGGGGTTGGCTAGTGTTTAAGAACTAGAGACAAAAACAAAACAAATAAACTATCAGTGGGAAAAGTCATATCAGATTCTTGTTCCCTTCTTTTCTCTTCAACCTTTTAGATTTGTTTAGACATCGGTTAAGTATATTTAGTTCCGATGTTGACGAGTGAGTAATCAACAGGCCAGAACTTGTGATTGACTGACCACATCAGAATAAAAATTTAGTCCCCCACATGAAAGGACTGATACTTAGAATGAACAAAAGGACCAAGCAGCATGATGGAACATGTCAAAAGAATGAAATATACATAAAAACGAATGTGTCCATAGCCTCTCTTAAGCTCACCTCCTTGTTCCTTGAGAGTTTGCTCTGACACCCCATCACTATCAACTCTTATCTTCATCTTTTTACCAGGTTCTCTCACCCACCTTTATATGTGAGGTAGCCATGTATCTCCTCTTTTAGCAACATACCTCTGTTTCACCCACTAACATATTTCAAGCTTTCAATCCACAGCATAAAGCCACCCCTACTTTCAAATACTGTAGTACCCAGGTTTTTGAACAACTCTGATCGCGAATAAATCGTGCTTTTTATTTATATATGGATGGATGGAGATAGATATATATATATATATATATATAAAGCACGATTTATTCATGATCAGAGGCATTCATAAACCGAGGTACTACTGTATAAAATGAATATGAGAAAGACAGGGGGTAAGTACTATTTATTCGTGATTAGAGTTTTTGGAAAACCAACGTTCTACTGTACTAACCCTACTTAGTCAAGGCCAGATTAAGACCCACAGGACTTAAGATAGTTTGGTGCCCCCATATATATAATTCAAAATATAAACAATAATTCATAAATCAATTTTAATTTTTCAAAAAACAAACAAAACTAATGGTAAGATGGAAAATAATGTCTATTTTTGTATACACCCACTTTATATTTGGAAAGTTTTCTCTACTTTTTTTTTTAATTGCAAAGTTTTTGATCAGATCCTCACTATGACACCATGAAGACTTCGAACTTATATTTCCAATCATATAAACTTCTAATACTATTTTAGCAAGTTTAACCCTTTCGTTACCAATACGGCTGAAACCTGCTCTGTTGTACAAATGTCTTGTTTTCATAAGGTTTTAATTAAAATCTTTGGTCACAATTTATGTTCCTAACATTAGCTTAATGATAACTAAGTTATTTTACTAAATTCTTTGTTATATTTAAAGTAACTGAAAGAAACACAGAGCATCTCAAAATAAATACAACAATGAAAGGGCTAACGTGATTTCTTTTGTGCCATAAACCATTACCTTTTCTGTGGTGCCCCCTCCTTCCCTTGATGCCTTAAATATGTGCTTATTTCGCTTAATGGTTAATCCAGCCCTCCACTTAGTGATGTTTTTTTTTTGCTTTTTCCCAATGATCTTTTTCTGCCTTGCAAGTTGCTTGGTAACCTCACTCATGCCAGTGGTATGTAAAAAGCACCCAGTACTCACAGTAAGGTGGTTAGCGTTAGGAAGGGCATCTAATAATAGAAACAATACCAAAGCTGACACTGGAGCTCAGTGCATCCCTGATGCTCACTAGACCCTGACATACACTCTAACCCATACCAACATTGAAAATGAACGTTATGATGATGATGATGAAAAACAATTGTGACATACTCTAATGATATGGTTTCAACTTTATAATTTCTTGAATGAATGACTGAGAAACAACCCAAATGTTTTTAGAGTATCTGCTTCAAGTTTGACTATTTTAAAATCTATATTTCCATCAAGGCTTCTTTGGCCATTTTACCTACGCAGAGAGCAGGCAGGTAAGTAGATCTAACAATATGATGAGTTAATTTGAGCAACTCCGTAATAAAAATGTCACTTTTATATGGAATAGAAAATAAGAATTTGATGTTTATGCCTTTGTTTTGCAAGATTCTTGAAATGAAATCATGTGTTGAAACAGAAGATGGTCATATTTTGCCAGTTAAACACATACACTATACATTTGATATTCACTTCAGATTTATTATTATTATTATTCTAGTTTCATTGTCAACGCTCTTTTGTCACACATCCTGTGACCTCTTTAGTGACTCTTTATCTATTGTGTCTCGAGGGGGTTTCTGCAAACTAAAACCACTCATAAGGCTCTGGTTGGCCCAGTGCTTTAGAAAAACGACACTTGCCCAATGTACCACACAGTGAGACTGAACCTGGAACCATGTAATTGAGAAACAAACTTCTTGCCACACAGCCATGCCTGAAAAAATTTTATAAATTATTTTTGATGGGTCAATTATAAGATTACTAAGTTCACTAGAATCCCTTGCACATGCAAGGACGGGACAAGCAAACCTTTTTAGCCCACCACAATCAATTTTTATCATCTTCAATCTTATTAGGGTGTTATTTACATTATTTACATTTGACGGAGGGTTTTATATATATTTTAATTTAAAGTAAAAAAAAAACTCATAGATAAGCTTTTTGTAACATTTTACAGGGAGATTATTTTAAAGCCTATCATGTCTAAAAACCCATAACAACCCACTGCTCATGTGTGTCATAGGTTTGCTATTACAGTTCTAGGAGAGAAACAATAACCACTTTATATGTCAACATGGTTGTGTGGTTATGAAGCTTGCTTCCCAACCATATGGTTTAGGGTTCAGTCCCACTGTACAACACCCTAAGCAAGTATCTTTTACTATGAGCCAACCAAAACCTTGTGAGTGGAGTTGGTAGACAGAAACTGTGAAAGAAAAAAGTAGTGTATAAGGCAGGGGGGGGTCATGTGTGTGGGTGTGCACTGTTGTCTTGACATAATGGCATCATCATCATCATTTAAGGTCCACTTTCCTTACTGGCAGGGTTGGATGGTCTGACGAGAGCTGGCAAGCCAGAAGACTGTTTGGGTGTAGTTTTTACGCATGGATGCTCTTTCGAAACACCAACCGCTTTACAGAATGGACAAACACGATGGTTGTAAATGAACACCACCTTTAACCCATTAATATTGAAACTGGCCACATCCAGCTCAAATGTCCTGTTTCGTGTTCAACCTGGTGAGATCAAGCCGCTCACAATTTCCTCATAATGACATTCTAAAAATAAACTATTCCATCATTGAAATCATGAAGCTACAAGGTAATGCATGATTAACTTAAAATGACAAGGATGAATAAGCATTATATTTGACAGAGTAATCTGAATGCTGACAGGTTAACCCATAAAGCGCTGCGATTTGCACTTATATAACATGGACTGCTAAGCACATTTTATGAAAATGAGACTACCATGAACACATAAAAAACAAAAAATAGTTCAAATATCTTCTTAGTGTAAAATGGTGGCAAGCATGAATAAGCATTATATTTGACAGAGTAATCTGAATGCTGACAGGTTAACCCATAAAGCGCTGCGATTTGCACTTATATAACATGGACTGCTAAGCACATTTTATGAAAATGAGACTACCATGAACACATAAAAAACAAAAAATAGTTCAAATATCTTCTTAGTGTAAAATGGTGGCAAGCATTACATCGTCTGAAAAGTCGTTAGTTGAACTATTAGTCCTCTTGCATTCTGGGGAGTATTGGAAAGTTTGAGTAATATTAGACCCCAACAAACACCTATAAATTAAATGCATCTATCTGGGCCACGATCATGGCCCACTGTGCTTTATGTATTAAATAAGGTTGTTCATTCTTAGTCTATTGTAAAAAAAAGATGTCTAGCTATGGGAAAATATTACCTTGCTTAGAAACAAGTGTTGGCAGCAGGAAGGGCATCCAGGTGTAGAAAATCTACCTCAATAAATTTCATCTGATCCAATCAAGCATGGAAAAGTGGATGTTAAGTGGTGATGGTTTGCTTATTTCACTGTACAATGGACAGGTTTGTACAATTATATTTTTACTGTAGGCTTAAATTAAGTTCCAACTACTATCATCATATCTCTACATTACTTTAACCTGCCTCTGATTTAGCTACAATTCATTATCATTTCATTCCATAGCACTCAGTGATTTCCATGGAGCTACAGTATCTCTCGAGGCTACCTTACGCCAATAACCAGAGTGCACACAATGCTAAATGCTTATCATTCCCACTTCACTTCTAACTCACATAAACCAAATACAATTATTAGAAACAATTATTAAATTACTGGAGTCAGTAAAAATATACAGACTCCAACACTGGCTAAATGTGTTAAGATTTCCAATTGAATAGCTACAAGTTGCACATTATCATTTTCTAACATCCACTTTTCTATACTCACATGACTTAGACAGAATTCATAGAGGCGCATATTTTGTTTTTCTATGGCCAGATGTCCTTCCTTGTTCACCAATTCTCACCTGTTCCCATGGCCAGACAGGTTTTCACAAAAGACTAGAAACAAAGGAATACTCTTGTATGAAGGTGAGATTTGTTCATAATTGTCTTGCAATGTCAAGACAAGGAAATCACTAAGACACACATATAAACACACACAGACATAAAGGCGTCTTTCAATTTCTGTCTACAAAAGCCACTCACAAAGCTTTGGTCATCAAAGACACTTGCCCAAGATGCTAAGAAATGGGGCTCAATGCAAAATCATGGGTTTGGAAGCAAACTTCTTACCACACAGCCACACCTGAACCTACCTACAGAAAATAATCAGATTTAAGGAAAATCAGGTAAAAAGTAATTTTATTTCCCAGCACAAATATTAGTAAATTTTGTATTTATATGTTTGACTTAACCTTTGTTCTTTAGGCACATAAACTTTTCTATTTTTTATACAATACTATTTTTATTTCAATGTAAACATTCATATCAAATTCACCTCAGAAGCACCCAAAACACTCTGTAAGGTGGTTGGCATTAGGGAGGGCATCCAGCCATAGAAACCATGCAGCAACAGACAATTGCAGTCTGAAGACCGCTTTTGGCTGATAAACTGTCATAGCCATGCCAGCATGGAAAACGGACACTAAACGATGACTCAAACAATGCTTTAACCCTCAAGCTCCCAGGCAAAATAATATATAGTTGCACACGCAGCTCAAGAGTGACAATTTCTGGTAAACTAGTGGACAGAATCACAAGAAAATTCAGGAGAATAACAATAATTGGCCTTTCTCTCAACAACCATATTGGTTTACCTAAATTGCTTCTTTCCTTATCCCTTTCACTAGTTTGTCCAAACCATTCTCATTGTCTGTGTAAGGGTTAACTGTCCAAAGAATAAATATCATCAACAGCTGCTTCAACTGTAAACAGTCTAAGCCTTGCTCGTTTACCAGACAAAGTGCCAGGTTCATTACACACTCAGTTCATCACATAGGTATGTTTTTTTTGTTTTTGCTTTTTTTTTTTTTAGTAAAAACACAAGCAAACACCATTAACAATGAGACATAAAAACACTTGACTACAAAGCTGGAACACAATTAGTCGTCTATTTTTAGTATTTTATCTTCTGTTTCTACGTCTCGTTTATTTTACCACCTTTACTGAAATCCAATAGAGATTACGTTTATACTATTCCCGCTTTACTAGGGGCACGGCGTGACAGGGTTAATCAAGAAAAAGAATGGGTATGCATTTTAATTATCATCCTCATCATTTAATGTCCCTGTTCCAGGTTGGTATGGGTTGGAGGATTTGACTAGACTGCATTGTGCTCCGGTGTCTGCTTTGGCACAGTTTCTACAGCTGGATGTTCTTAATGCCAACCACTTAAAAGAATGCATTAAATGCTCTTTTTCATGCTACCAACACTATCAATGTCCTCATTGCAGCTAACATGACAAGCCCTGAGGAAGATGGGGATGGTTTCATGGCTATGAGGGGAGTTAAAGTAAAATAGAAGCAGAGTAGGACAAAAGAGGTTCTTACTGTAGAACAGTGGTTCCCAAACTTTTTCGGACTGCCGCCCCCTTGATACCCAGGCCACATTCCTAGCGCCCCCACCCCAACTAACCATCACAAACATACACCTCTTTCTGAACCAAATTCAAAGCAAATGTATTTCACAAAAAAAACTTAACCTAATGAACCCATTATTTTGTTGTTTTTACATGAATCTCTACCCCGTTATTGCCCTACTTTTTTTAATGCTCCCTCGAAACTTTCCACCACCACCACCACCCGGGGGGGAGGGGACTATACCGCCCACTTTGGGAACCATTGCAGTAGAACTACATGGCTACTCACATTTTGGAGAGAAAACAAGACTGATTAAAATGGCCACTGAGTACAATACTGTACTTGTTTCATCTTTTACTTTTAACTTTGACGTACTTTAGAGATTTGAACTGATAAACTGAGATGTTTTTTTATTTTCTTTTATAGTATTTACAATTATTTACTGCTTTTATATCCTTCTTTTAATAAAAGCAATCATCGATAATACTTCATAAACTTACATTTAGTTGTTTGTAATGTCTTTTAATGCATAAAAAGCCATAACTGCATAACTTTAAGCTTAAAGATGTTAGGTTTCTAAAATGGGGTCTGATGATCCACAGTGCACAAATATGCAGAGTCCTTTTAATCATTATAAATAGATTAGCCTAATTACAAACAGGGAAGGTGGTGAGCTAGCAGAATCATTAGCAGATCAAACAAAATGCTTGGTGACATTTCTTCCAGTTTTTTTTACATTCTGAGTTCAAATCCTACCAAGGTCGACTTTGCCTTTCATCCCCCTCAAGGTCAATAAACTAAAATACCAGTCAAGTATTAGGGTCGATGTAATCGACTTCCTCCACCCCACCCCACATCCTCTTGAAAAAGAAAAAAATTACTGGTCTTCAACCCTGCAATGGACTGGCATCTCATTAAGAGGGAATGTTGTGAACTTAGACATTTGTAAGCCATGGAAGTCGGGTAACTGACCTATTAAGCCCTTGGGCTTGAAGAAAAATAAATTACTAACAAAAGAGCAAAGGTCAAGGATTCTATAAACTGTGAAGCTGCAGAGTTGAATGTCTTATGAACCAACACCATGATCCTAGATAAAACATCAACTATTTTTCAGATATACTGCCATGTATCTTGTCCTATACCATCACAGTTAGCACCTTACAAATTTCATACAATCATCATCATCATCGTTTAACGTCCGTTTTCCATGCTAGCATGGGTTGGACGGTTCAACTGGGGTCTGGCAAGCCAGAAGGCTGCGCCAGGCCCAGTCTGATCTGGCAGTGTTTCTACAGCTGGATGCCCTTCCTAACGCCAACCACCCCATGAGTGTAGTGGGTGCTTTTTACGTGCCACCTGCACAGGTGCCAGAAGAGTCTGGCAAACGGCCACGATTAGATGGTGCTTTTTACATGCCACCGGCAAAACCTAAAGAGAGTTCCTTTGTCAGAGACAAGGTGAAAATTTCTTTTAAATTTCTTACAGCTACAATTTGAAAGCTGGGGTCGATGGAGACCAGATGAAATCTCCAAGGAGTTTAAATGCACAAGTCTCCAATATTCAAAGTGGCTAACAAGTGCCAGCAGAAAGATACCCAGGAGTCATGAGCTGGATGCAGCTTAAGTCCCTTACAGTGTAAGGACTGAAACACTTGCCTGACTGTGATTTCTTCTCTGAGGACCTTCTGCTGTCCAGCACCCTTGAGAGTTTCTTAGCAGAGTAATCACCTATTATGTTACTATTAACTACAAAAACTAGTTTCTCACATTTTATCTGAGCAACTTGTTTGTGCAATTTTTCTAAATTCTGTGGTACAGGCCAGACTAACACTAAGCAAGGAGCAGCTTCAACTTGAGGGTTAAATTTATTTTAAACCTGGACCTAGGTTATACCTAGTATTGAATTTATGTAAATCTATCCACAATTGTTAAATATCACAAGCTGCAAAGTTTATGCAGTGTCAAAAAAGAAAGCTCAAGTTAGTCACTGAACCTCTCAGAAATAGTAGCCAAACTTACTTCAAAGCTCATGTCTTAAACCCTTTAGTATTTAAATCGACCATATCCGGCCCTAATATTGAATCTGCTTTATGTTCAAACTGACCAGATGAAGCCTTTTACACCTACCCTACAATGTTATTTTAAAACTAATTAATCACATCATCGAAATCTTACAATGTGAATGAACAAGGATTACGTATGATAGAGTAATCCGAATGCTAAAAGGTTAAAAATTTTTAAATGATGATCAGAAGTAGCTGTAGGATAAGTAGCTTGCTTATCAGCCACATGGCCCCACGTTCAGTCCCACTGTGTGGCACATTGGGTGTCTACTGCTATAGCCTTGGGCCAACCAAAGCCTTGTGAGTGGATTTGGTAGACAGAAACTGAAAGAAGCCCATCATATGTATATATATATATATATATATATATATATATATATGCGTGTGTGTGTGTGTGTTTGTCCCCGCCACCATTACTTGACAAGCAATGTTGGTGTGCTTACATCCCCGTAACTTAGCGGCTTGGCACAAGAGACCAATAGGATAAGTACTTGGCTTACAAAGAATAAGTCCTGGGGTCGATTTGTTCGACTAAAGGCGGTACTCCAGCATGGCCACAGTCACATGACTGAAACAAATACAAGAATAGCAAGAATGCCTGCATTTGTCAGGGATGTTCTATTAAAGCTGATCTCCAGCTAAACACCACCAAGTCTACATAAGTGCAGGCATGGCTGTGTGCTTAAGCAGCTCACTTTGTAACCATGTGGTTTCAAGTTCAGTCCCACTGCATGCCACCTAAGGCAAGCATCTTCTACTAGAGTTCTAAAGCAAGCAATGCTTGGGAGAGAATTTTTCTAAATGGAAACTATAAAAGCCTGCTGTGTGTGTGTGTGCTTACAGAGGCATAAACAAACCAGCCAACCCCTACAGTGCTTGACGACCAGTAATGGTTTGTTTATGTTCCCACAACTTAGTTTGGCAAAAGATATTTTTAGAATACTCTCTCTCACTCTTTACTCTTTAACTTGCTTCAGTCATTTGACTACAGCTATGCTGGAGCACTGCCTTTAGTCGAGCAAATCGACCCCGGGACTTATTCTTTGTAGGCCTAGTACTTATTCTATCGGTCTCTTTTGCCAAACCACTAAGTGACAGGGACATAAACACACCAGCATTGGTTGTCAAGCAATGCTAGGGGGACAAACAGACACAAACATACACACACATATATATATACATATATACAACAGGCTTCTTTCAGTTTCCTTCTACCAAATCCACTCACAAGGCTTTGGTTGGCCCAAGGCTATAGCAGAAGACACTTGCCCAAGATGCCAGGCAGTGGGACTGAACACGGAACCATGTGGTTGGTAAGCAAGCTACTTACCACACAACCACTCCTGCACCTATGTAAGTATCAAACACACAAAAAACAAAAAAGAAGCACAAGTACTGGGGTTAGTTTATTCAACCAAGTCAGTGCCCCTATATGGCTGCTGTCCAATGACTGAAACAAGTGAAAGATAAAAACATACTATTGTCTCTGTCATGTCCAACTTACTAGCAAACAAAAATTAAAAAATTAAGTCACACAAACAAACGAATGACAATTCTTGAATACTTTAAATGTTTCTGAAAGGTTAAAAAGTAATAACTGAAAACCAAGAAGAAATTTAACTCTTTAGCATTCAGATTTCTCTATCAAATGTAATAGTTATTTATTCACGCTGTTTTGAATTAAACACACATTGCCTTGTAGCTTTGAGATTTGAATAGTGTGCTAGTGCATTTTTAGAATGATATTGTAGGGTAGGTGTGAGAGGTGGGATTTGGTCAGTTTTAACATAAAACGGGTTGAATATTTGAGCCAGATAGGTGGCGAAGTGACAGAAACGTTAGCATGCCAGGCGAACTGCTTAATGGTATTTTGTCTGTTTGAAGGCGGCGAGCTGGCAGAAACGTTAGCGCGCCGGCCAAAATGCTTAGCAGTATTTCGTCTGTCGCTACGTTCTGAGTTCAAATTCCGCCGAGGCCGACTTTGCCTTTCATCCTTTCGGGGTCGATATAATCAACTTAATCCGTTTGTCCTCTCTGTGTTTAGCCCCTTGTGGGTAGTAAAGAAATAGGTATTTTGTCTGTCTTACGCTCTGAGTTCAAATTCTACCAAGGTTGACTTTGCCTTTCATCCTTCTGAAGTTGATAAATTAAGCACCAGTTGCATACTGGGGTCGATTTAATCGACGCCCCCCCCCCTCCCCGGCCTCCCCAAAAATTTTGGGCCTTGTGCCTAGAGTAGAAAAGAATATTTGACCCAGATATGGCTGGATTAAATGCTAAAGTGTTAATTAAGGATACATCGAAATTTATTATTTCTTCTTCAGTTTGATGTGCTTGCTACAATGCTTAATGATGGAGGCAGGGTTAGGAGCTCTGTTTAGCCCCACAAACTGACATTGTCGACTGAACATTGGTTCTGAACCCACTAAGCATGGCTCAAGAAGATGAACTGTCTAAAACTGCAACATCTATTTGCACTTGGATAAGTTAAGCTGACCAAGAAACTTCAATGTGGTTGCTTGACCTGTAAGAAATAAGAGCCAAATCTCACAGAAGTCATACCTTATTGCCTTATAAAAGGTGGGTGGAATACACTTTATTATGTTATCATCATATACTGAGCGACAAAGAAAAAAATAACAGGATGGTCACGAAATGGTGATCCTGCTTATTAGTAGCGAGTTCATTCAGCTGTGGATTTTTGTGGGCATTGTTTCTATTGTAACAGGTTGTTTTTCTTTAAAAGGTTGATTGATAACTGCAAAAACATCTTGTTACATAATATAAATCCTGTGTCCTACGACAAGAAATTATGCCAGACATTAAAGAGGAGGCGGTGATAGAGCACACAGAAGTTGAGAACAATTACCTGAGTTACTTTACATAACTTTGTAGTGAAAAAACAAAATGTGAAATCAAATTTAGTTTGTGGTGCGTAACTTCCTACCTATCTACCTTCCAAGCAGCTGGTGTAACTGCTTACGGGGCTAAAATAAGGTCATTTACGTGAAAAAAAAAAAAGGAATTCACTAGAGAAATCATTTTTTTTTTTTCTTTCTATGTCATACAATAAACAGAGGAAAATCATGCAGAAATAATTATTGAAAGTGTTTACATATGAATTTTTTTAATGAAGGAGTTAAGTATGGCAATAACGTTAGAACAACCTAATTTAAAAGGGAAAAAATGTTATTAGCGTAGATTTAAATAACCTAAGTTAAGTCTTACAGGCTCTTGAGAAACTGATTTTCCAAAGTAGGTCGAACACTCTCTAACAAAAAATGTATGGTTAGTGTTAGTAACGACCAAGATTGTTGTCATACTAGAATATCAAGTAGTATTAGTCCTTGTACAAACAGGTAATATAATTCACTCCAATCAATCAACTAACTATATTCACTATCTTTCACACATTAAATAATTTTTTTTAAAAAGCAAAAAAAACGAAAGGGTCGGTTCTGGATCGTATAAAAAAATCATTATCTGATTCAACTTGTAAAACTTAGAAAATCTTCATAATCATAAGAATCAACAGAGACACTGAATGGGAGTGTGCACAGGAAACTTGGTCAAACTCGAAGATGAGGTTACACCTGTCATTAAAAGCATTGTCAAGTTACAAGCCAGGATTAAAACGGATATAGAGGGATACTAGTTTCTTCTCAAAGCTAACCTAACAAACAACCACCCTAGCACACACGAATGAACTTGTACCTGTCACAAAGTGATAATAGAACTAGTGACCTCTCCACGCCATCAAAATGTAATTTTATCAAGTCAGAGAATGCCACGAGTAAATACAAGCTAGCACACACACACACACACATATATATATATATATATATATGTACTGCTCTTAAGACGTTATATTTTTAAGTAACAAAGCAAAAGACACACCCACATTTTTTTCTGTTAACGAAAACTATACGAAACACGAACTTCAAATAAATTATTTGAGCTTCTCTGACAAAGAATAAAGCTAATTTTTTTTATTAAAAAGAGGGTGGACAAATAAAGTGAAATAGCTACAGCGAGGAGTCAAAACCAAATTGTGGTCTCGACTAGCCGAAAATTAGATTTATTAATAATTTTATTTTCTCTTAAGATCGACGCTAATGGTAGTTACGTTGCTTAGATATGAGTTATTACCAGGATGTGATGTTAATTCCTTTTGTTTTATTTCAGGAACAACAAAAGAGAAATGGCTACAACAGGTAATGGAAATAGGATTGCTTCCAATGTAACTCCACCCGCGATCACTAATAATAGTAATGTTTTCTTTCTTATATCTGACACATCTACAAATTTATCGACCGCGTACAAGACTTATTTTATCGACCCCTTGAAAGTCTGGCACGTAAAGTCGACCCGAAGCTTAAAATAATATCAGGCATTCAACCAACCACCCAATAAAAAATATCATAGTAAATTATTTTCATTTTTTTTTCTTTTTCTTTGGCAACAAGGGAAGGAAAACCTAGATGAGAAATGCACTTGTTCATCTCTCCCACCCTAACCCCATCAATGGGGCAAAAGACGAACAAGCACCGGAAGAATATGGTGAATTCGTAAATAAATAATTTAAAGACAAGGCGAGTTAAATTTTAGTAATCACTGCTTGGAGAGAAATATAATGGGGGAAGAAGTTAATTGAGAAGGGTTTTCGTCCCTTTCTCGGTATTTCTGGCGGTGTCTTTTGTAATATATCATGCTTACGGTATACAAGGAGATGATAATAATAATAATTATACAGTTGTGCTTACACTGTATGTCAGCAGACAGAGAGGTTAGTGTTTGTATGCGCATTTCATATATATACATATATATACTGTATATGCATACATTGAAAGGTTAACTAGATACGCGATGAATAAGATAGAGAAGAAATAACAGTGATGGTCAAAGATGACAAGGGTTACGGACATTCTTATGCAATAAATAAAATACGAATAAAACGTTCCCTAAACAGAGAGCTAGTACATTGAATGAGCAACACACATATCTAAGTAAAAGGGCCTTGCCCACCCCGCTGCCACAATCCGTCAGCAAGTCTGCAGAGTATAGCGGTGTGAACACAACAAATATACCATTGACTTGACAACAAATATCTGCTTTAATACACTTCATATATATACATGTATTATTCATATACACAAACACAGATAATCCGAGCTCTATGACTACCATCGACACGTTGCAATAATCAAAGCCTGTCTATACTTCATGTCTTTTATGCAAGAACGTAAATGCACACAACATTATCGTAGTCGTAGAATGGAGCTTTGGTGCTTTCTGGTCGAGATAGTGGGCAGTATTCTACAAGAGTCACTATTTCAGAAGCAATGTTAAAATGCCCGTTCCATATCAATATAATAAAATGGCACAAAATATCGCATCTTAACCCTCAACCTCATTTAAACTGTACACTGAACTTTTTTTCCTGATATGAAAGATAACAAACGATTTTTTGTTTCTCACAAAACAGGATAAATATGAGTTTTGTGACGTTTTTTAACGATTTATAACAAAATAAATAGTAAAACATGAATTAATAGAAGAAAAAATGTTAAACAGAATCAGAAAAATTCCTGTAAATACGAAAACGTTGCTATGTGACATAACCCATGATCTAGATGTTATTTTTTGTGTGTCAAAGTTGTACTTACAATATGATTGTGTTCATCACATCCAGTGTGATGAAAGATAGAAAAAAGGATCAAGAAATAATAAGGAAGCTTTAAAGCCATCTATGTCTCTTTCTCTACTTCCGATGACTAAATGCAAAGTTATATTAACGTGGATTGCATGGGAAACTGTTCTGGGTAAATTACCAATATGGCGGCGGCATCCATCGGCCACGTCAACGACAACAACTTTATTAAGGGAGATCACTCTGCACAACAAATCTCCACAATAGTAGTTTGCTGTTTCCTACTTCCCGTTCATTCATTTTACTCAACACGGAAACCGTTTTAATAGTTCGACGGTATAGTAATATTTTACTGAAAAGAAAAGCAAAAAAATCAGACACCATGAAGTATTTTGCTATATCACATTTAGATTATTATTTTCCTAAAGGGTTTTACATTAAGAGTTCGATAGTTCTGCAAATTCGAACATTCGCCTGGATACTAGCAGCCAGGTTTTATTATTTCAAGTGAAAAGGCGGCGGCGAACTGAAAAAAATCGTTAGCTCGCCGGACAAAATGCTTAGCGGTATTTCGTCCATCTTTATGTTCTGGGCTCAAATTCCGCTGAGCGAGGTCGATGTGATCGCCTAACTCTCCGGACCAAAATTTCACGACTTGTGCCTATAGCAGAAACTATTTTTTCAAATGAAGAGTAATGTTTTACTCAAAAGAGAATCAAACACCAAAAAGTATTTTTTGTTATATCGGATTTAGAATTTAATTTTCTTAACGTTTTACGTATATGGCTTCCACAGTTCTGCAAATTAGAACATTTGCCTGAATATTTTACTAAAAAGAGAATTAGACACCTATTTCTGTCCTTCAATACTACTCCACTCAGTTGAAAAAAACTTGTCTTGCAAGTTATCCGGTGACCTCACAGCTACAAATGTCACGTTAAAAGCACCCAGTGTTCTCAATAAAGCGCATGGCATTAGAAACCATCCGGACAGTAGACCTTATTGCATTCTTCTGACTTGCCAATGCCTGGTAAATCGAGAGTGTTGTAGTTCACTTGAAGCATTATGTATTGTTCGTAAAGAATAAAATGTTTCGAATGGTACAACAGTGCACCATAATACAGAAAATGGACTATATACCTGTTGTAATTTAACCATCCATAGTCTGATAATATTTCGGAATAAAATTCCTTCCTCAGATATCCCTAGGAATTGATGGGGTCGCTGCTATAATAGGTTTTCTAGCGGCTTTTCTCTATTTTTTCTGGAGCCCATTTTTTGAATTATAGTGCATTGTGGTACAATTCGAAACATTTTATCCTGGTAAATAATTTAACCCATGCCAGATTGGAAAATGGGCTTTAAGGAATGCATATCGTGGTGATGATGATGATGATTAATGTTGTGGGTTCAACAGTTCTGCAAAGTCAAACATTTGCCTGAATACTCTCAGAGCCAGGTCTTATCATTTCAACTAGAAAATAATGTTTTATTCAAAAAAGAATTATTCACAGACAGTATTTGTTATATTAGATTCAGAATTTAATTTTCACTCAGGTGCTATAAACACAGAAAATGTGCAGAGAACAGCCTCTGTCACATTCCAGGGAGAAAAACTACAAGTAGTTGATAGCTTCCATTACCTAAGGGACCAAGGCAATAGCAGGGGTGGATGCTCTGATAGTGTAGCTGCTAGAATAAGAATAGCCTGGGCAAAGTTCAGAGAGTTCTTACATCTGCTGATGACAAAGGGCCTCTCGCTCAGAGTAAAAGGTAGACTGTATGACGCATGTGTGCGAACTGCCATGTTACATGGCAGTGAAACTTGGGCCGTGACTGCTGAGGACATGCGTAAGCTTGCAAGGAATGAAACCAGTATGCTCCAATGGATGTGTATTGTCAGTGTGCATACACAACAGAGTGTAAGCACCCTGAGAGAAAAGTAGGATTTAAGAAGCATCAGATGTGTACAAGAGAGACGATTGCACTGGTATGGTCATGTGTTGCGAATGAATGAGGACAGCTGTGTGAAAAGTGTCACACCCTAGCAGTTAAGGGAACCTGTGGAAGAGGTAGACCCAAGAAAGCCTGGGATGAAGTGGTGAAGCATGACCTTCAAACATTGGGCCTTACCGAGGCAATGAGTAGTGACCGGGACCTTTGGAGATATGCTGTGCTTGAGAAGACCCATCAAGCCAAGTAAGACCATAGTCCATGCCCTATGCCAGTGGGTGTAACTAGCCCATTTATGAACACCCCTCATTCATTGGACAATAAATCTTGCTTGTGAAGACCTACTGAGGCAAGTGAATTCAAAATCAAAATTGCAGACGTGGCCAACGACAGTACCACCTGATTGGCACTTGTACATGTGGAATGTTAAAAGCATATCCGAATGTTGGGTGTAACCGAGCTGCTTATGAGTACCCTTCATTCATTGGACAATGAACTTTGCTTGTGAGGCAAGTCAAAATCACTGATGAGGCCGATGACAGTACCGCCTGATTAGCACTCATGCCAGCGGAACGTTAAAAGCACATCCGAGCAAGATCATCGCCAGGGCCATGGATTGGCTCCCATGCCGGTGATACATGAAAAGCACCATTCAAGCATGATCATTGTCTTAACATCTGAGCTTGGTCATTGCCAGTGCCACCAGACTGGCTTCCGTGCAGGTAGCATGTAAAAACACCTTTTGAGCGAGAGCATGGTCATTGCCAGGACCACCTGACCGGCCCTCGTGCAAGTGGTACATAAAAAGCAACCACTACACTCTCGGAGTGGTTGGCGTTAGGAAGGGCATCCAGCTGTAGAAACTTTGCCAGACCAGATTGAGCCTGGTGAAGCTTCTGACTCACCAGTCCTCAGTCAAACCGTCCAACCCATGCCAGCATGGAAAGCAGACATTAAACGACGATGATGATGATGATGATGATGATGATGATGATGTCGGTGGTGGTGGTGGTGGTGATGATGATTTTACATTATGGATTCAATAGTTCTGCAAATCTAAACATTCACTTAAATACTAAGAGTCTTTTTTCATTCTTGTCTTATAATCTTATTACTGTTACATCCAAATATGACCCCATGCACAAAAAAGGGCAATATAGGAATGGGTGTGAACAAATATGCGTATTTTTAAGCAGTTGAGGCAAAAATATTCCAATAGAGACTCAACATTGTATCCTCTTAATGAGCAATTTATTCAATTTGTGAAACACTTCATCATCATCGTTTGACATCCATTTTCCAAGCTGGCATGGGTTTGATGGTTTGACTGAGGACTGGCAAGCCAGGATGCCACATCAGGCCCTTCCTAACACCAACTACTCTGAGAGTGTAGTGGGTGCTTTTTACATGCCACATGGTTTGTAATTTTGAATTAGGTGAACTATGTAAATTAATGTAGTAAAAATTTAAAACCTAACTGCTAGATCAGTGGTTCCCACCCTGTAGTCCGTGGACCCCTGACGGTCCGCAAAATTAATCCTGGAGGTCTGTGAACTAAATTCAAAATTCCATATGCCACTACTGCAACAACCACAACAGGTCACTTGATCATTAAAGTAGATTCCATGGACAGCCTCTACTACTAGGTCATACCACTCCCGTCTTCTTTTTCTTCTTCATTTACTTTTTCATCTATTTTTTTCTTCTTCTACTTCTTCTCTCCTCCTCCTTCTTTGCCTTCTTTCTTTGTTAATATTGATGATGGTGATGGTGATGGTGATGATGGTGATGGTGATGATGATGATGATGGTGGTGGTGGTGGTGATGATGATGATGATGATGATGATGATGATGATGATGATGATGGCAATAATAATGATGATGGTGGTGGTGGTGGTAATGATGATGATGTGTGTGTGTGTATGTGCATGCATGTACATGTATGTTTGTGTGCGTTGAGTTTTCTCGTCATGACATTGCATGATAGTTGTAAACGCAAGAGTTAATACCATAGAAACAATATCATTTGTTTCAAATCTTCTGTAAAACATGTAAAAAAAAACCTGTCTAATCATTGGTAAACATTACATTATGGCGCTCTGGTAAGAAATTTGCCTCCCAACCACAGAGTTTTGGGTTCAGTCTCACTGTGTGGCTCTTTAAGAAATGTCTTCTATCATAGCCCAAGGTTGACCAGAGCCATGTGTGTGAATTTAATTAGATGGAAACTGAAGTATACCAATCACATATGTACACCTATATCTATCTCTGTCTGTCAGTATATCTATATCTATCTCTGTCTGTCTGTCTGTCAGAGTTTATCTATCTTTCTATCTATTTATCTATCTATCTATCTTTCTATCTTTCTATCTATTTATATCTCTATCTTTTTTTCTATTTATCTATTCATCTATCTGTCTCATTTCCTATATATATATATACATATGTGTGTGTGTGTATACACATACATACATAATACATGCATGCATGCATGCATACATACATACATACATACATACATACATACTTACATACATACATACATACATACATACATACATACATACATATGTGTGTGTGTGATCATTCATGTAATTATTCTTAACACGTCTAGACAAGTTCAGATGCAAAGTATTCAAATAAGCATCCCTTTAAAGATGCTGAGAGTTAAAAACCGTATACTTCAAAGCCAAGCAACATGAATCACCCTGGGATAAATGAGAAAAACAGATATTGATATTTTGTTCTTATTTCAGGAACATTCTCTGGACAAATTACCGCAGCCTAAAAGCATTTAACAACACGTATATTTTGGCATGGTTTCTATGGTCGGATGCCCTTCCTAATGCCAACCACTTTACTGAGTGTACTGGGTGATTTTTATGTGGCACAAACATAAGTGCTTTTTACATGGCCCCAGAACTCATGAGTCCATAAGATTAGGAGTGCTCAGCTGAGAGAAGGATGTATGTTACATTGATAAGGTTTATATTATGAGGTTGCTTCTAATTCAAAATTTGAATTTTGTTTTACTTGTGCAGTGCTTTTTCACATCAGCTGATAGATTTTACACTATCTGTATGTATATATCAGACCAGCAATTCAAATTAGTTTTGCAGGTGAATCAAGTATATGGCATTAATGAGCTGAAATAGCAGCAAAATATTGTTACCTGTCTTTCTAGTCTACCTCCAGGACAATTTGTTTCACCTGATTTTGAAATATACTGTATGTTTTAATACTGTATATCTTTAAAAAGACCTCTCTTTGACAAAATACCACAGCTACAAGAATTTAACAACACACATACATTAAATATTTGACATATATATATATATATATAAGAAAAATATCTTAATATCCTAACAATTCTTCAAGCCAATCCCATGGAAGACTGGTATTCACCTCCATTTTGAGTGAAAGCACAGAAGTCTTGGGGAAAATTGATCCAAAATGGAGATGAACACCATTCCTCCACCGTGATTTACTAAGACTTTTCCTGAGACTTTTTGCATTTTCATTCAAAATGGGGATGAACACCATTCCTCCATGTGATCAGCTTGAAAAATTATTAAGATATTAAGATATTTCTCTTAACACGAAACCAATAGTCACCTTAATACACAAATAAAGAAATTTTATCCACCAATGCAATGCTGAACACTCATTCTCACCATTCAACATTTACTTATACATACATATACTCTTTACTCTTTACTCTTTTACTTGTTTCAGTCATTTGACTGCGGCCATGCTGGAGCACCGCCTTTAGTCGAGCAAATCAACCCCGGGACTTATTCTTTGTAAGCCCAGTACTTATTCTATTGGTCTCTTTTGCCGAACCGCTAAGTGACGTAAACACGCCAGCATCGGTTGTCAAGCAATGCTAGGGGGACAAACACAGACACACAAACACACACATACATATATATATATTTATATGATAGGCTTCTTTCAGTTTCCGTCTACCAAATCCACTCACAAGGCTTTGGTCGGCCCGGAACTATAGCAGAAGACACTTGCCCAAGATGCCACGCAGTGGGACTGAACCTGGAACCATGTGGTTGGTAAGCAAGCTACTTACCACACAGCCACTCCTGCGCCTATATATATATTTTATATAATATATTATTATTAATATCAGGAAATCAATATTAGAAAATTCTTCAGAAAAATATATACGTGTGTAAAATAATTGTTGTATTAAAAATATAAATATATGTAAATATGTATCAGTATAAATATATTATAATGACATTTTAAAAGTTTCGAATTAAGTTTTTAGAGCATCTTACAATTGTTTCGCAGAAATTCTGTCCCTATAATGGAATCCTATATTGATAAGCATTTATAGACAACTCTTCTGCTCTTCAGAGATATAAAATGTGAAATTTGTATAATTTAAGAATGGTAGATTTTTTTTTTTTAATATGAAGTAATATAGGAAACTGGTATTTGTTTGAAATATAAATTAAAATTTAAAATTACTGCTTTGGATTTTGGTAAGTACACTTTAGTATGAGAGTCTTTAAATCCATATATGCTTCCTTGGTTAGTCTTCTGTAATAATCCATAATAGTTATGTGTAAAATCCATTATATTCTCTTGTATTCGAAATATAGTTCATAGACTTAGATAATATAGAATAATGGAATCCTATATTGATAAGCATTTATAAACAACTCTTCTTCTTTTCAGTGATATCAAATGGGAAATTTATATACATACATACATACATATATATATGTATATATATATATATATATATATATATATATTATATATATATATATATATATATATATATATGTATGTATATATATATGTATATATATATATATATATATATATATATATGTGTGTGTGTGTGTGTGTGAAAGTGACACCGACACTACTCTCGGATCACAACATGGTAAAGCTGACCATGTACGGGCCAAAGAAAAGCATGGACATGCAGTCTACAAGAAACTCTCAGAATCTTTCCAGCTTGAACTTCCATAAGGCAAACTGGAAACAAATCAAGAAAGAGATCCTCAAACAAAACTGGCCTGAATGTCTCTCCTCGCCAGACATCGACATGAAACTTCAACAATTCATGTCTGTAATGCAAGCCATATGCTACAAATGTGTCCCAGAGAGAAAGGCCACTGTACACAAGAGCAAAATCCCCAGAGAGAGGAAAATTCTAATGAGACAGCATACAAAAGTTTCAAATCGCCTAAACAAACAAATTGAAAGCAGTGAAAAGTCCTGCCTGAAAATAAAACTGTTGGAAATTGAAAAATGTCTGCAACTCTCCCATGAAAAAGAAAGAGCAGACAAAGAAGCCTGGGCTATGGACAACATAAAATCTAACCCCAGAGCTTTCTACAGGTATGCCAAAGAAACAGCTACGGTGCACTGTAGGATAGGGCCACTCCTTGAAAAGGATGGCACACTCACAGGAAATCCAATGAGGGTAAGTGAAATACTAAATGAGCAATTCAAGAGTATTTTCACTCCACCCCAAAGACATTTTCAAGTCAGCAATCCAACTGACTTCTTTACCACTGCAGATATAAAATCAGAGGCAGCGATGATTGATTACATCAATATAAAGGAAGACGATGTAATAAAGGCTATTGATGAAATGAAAACAAACTCAGCTACTGGCCCCGATGGATTCCCAGCAATCCTTCAAAAAGTATGTAAGAGAGTCCTAGCAAGACCACTGCAGTTCCTCTTTCAGAGCTTCCTTGCAACTGGCAAACTTCCAAGAAAACTGAAGGAAGGTAAAATATGCCCTATTCATAAAGGAGGTAGCAGAGTGGAGGCCATGACCTCACACATCAGCAAGGTAATGGAACGAATAGTCAGAAGGAAACTAATCACCTTCCTTGAAGAAAATGACTTGCTGCCTGACACCCAACATGGTTTCCGACCAGGAAGAAGCTGCTTAACTCAGCTCCTATAACACTATGACAGGGTGCTGAAACGACTGCTCAACCACTCAAATGTGGAAGTGATATATCTCGACTTTGCAAAGGCCTTTGATAAAGTCGATCATGGAATGATATGTCACAAACTGCATGATCTTGGCATAGTTGGAAAATTGGGAGAATGGCTTCATGACTTTCTGAAGGATAGAAGTCAGGTGGTAGTAGCCAATGGGGCCACTTCCAATAACACGCAAATAGTGAGCGGTGTTCCGCAAGGCACTGTTTTGGAACCACTACTGTTCATAATGACTCTCTTAGACATGCCCTCAGCCATGCAGAGAGCCACGATCACAAGTTATGCAGATGATACAAAAGTTTCACAGGCAATACAGAACCCTGAAGACACTAAGCACCTGCAATGTGAGCTGGACAAAATATACAAGTGGGCTGAAAAGAATAGCATGCAGTTCAATGCTGAAAAGTTTCAAGCTTTATGCTATCAGCATGCAAAACTAAATGCAATACCCAATAAATACACTGGACCTGGAGGGATTGCAATCCCAGAGGCACAATCAGTGTGAGACCTGGGTATTTACATGAGTGATGATGCAACCTTTCATGTGCATGTTGCTAAATTGGCAATGAAATGTAGGCGGCTGACCGGATGGATTCTTAGAACCTTTAGAACAAGAGACCAGGAAACCATGATGGTCCTCTGGAGGACACTTGTCCTAAGCCACTTTGACTATTGCTCTCAGCTATGGTCACCATCCAGTGTCAAGTTAATCACAGAACTTGAGGTGATCCAACGAAGCTACACGAAGAAGATAGCCTCTGTGCAGCACATAAGCTATTGGGAAAGACTCAAGAGATTGAGACTCTATTCCTTAGAGCGTAGGCGAGAAAGATATGCCATAATATACATCTGGAAGATCCTAGAAGGATTTGTCCCAAACTTTGGCATTGAGAGTTACACAAATGCCAGAACTGGGCGCCACTGCATAGTGCCAAGGACTCCAAATTTGCCATCAAGATGTAGGACGAGATACTGTGATAGCCTGGGCTTCCAAGGCCCACAGCTCTTCATTATCCTCCCGAAGAACCTAAGAGACCTGCATGGGGTGGATGCAGATGTCTTTAAAATAAAACTGGATCTCTTCTTGTCAGGTGTCCCAGATGAACCAACTTCATGGCAGGAGGTGCAGATGAGGGCAGCTGCATCAAACTCTCTCATGCACCAAATGGCAATTGCTAAAAAGCATTCGTGAAGTAAAATCATGTAGCAACACCAAATGGCGGTGCCCCAGCATGGCCACAGCTTATGAGCTGAAACTAGATAAAAAAAAATGTTTTTTTAAGATGATGATGATGATATATAGTAGAAATATGTTACGAAAAGAAAATATAAAATACACGTGGAAATGTAAGGGTAAAATATGAAAAATCAACGAAAATGCATATTGTAAATAGGAAAAGGCTATCTATGACAGGTAGTGACAAATATATACATTTAGCTTGACTGAGGTAGTAATACGAGTCATAAAGGTCATTATTATGAGATGATTATAAGATGATAATAAAGTAAGAGAACAAAACAAACCAATGGTTTACGCGAAGGCTATTCATCGTATATATATATATATATATATGCATATATGCATATATATATGCATGCACGCACACACACACACATATATACGAGGGTAAGTAAGTTTTTGTACACATTGTTGTTTCTGTTCTTCCTTGGTGCATATTGTCAGCAAAGTGGCCATGTTTACTTTGCAACACAAAAAAGATACCTGGAGCGATCAAGGTCAAACCTCAGTTGCATAACCACAAGGGCACAACCTTTAGGATGCGAGCACCGAAAGTAGTGCAACCAACCGTAAGAAAGTTTTGGTGAAGGTACAGATAATTTTTGACTTAGCCTGCTATATATATTTACAAGCAAAATGCCCCCTGTGCAATGGACAGTGCTGAGTTGTCAAACATTTAAACCAAATTTTCTCAAAACAACTTGTCTGACCGTCCCATAGGCCTCCCCTTTGAGAAACACTGATTTAACCGACATTTGAGACACCAGCAAAAGAAGAAATAATGATAGACTTCTTTTCTATTCCAAAGAAAAACGATTTTATTCACATAAATATGCAACCGAAGAGTTTAAAGTACCAGTAATGGTAAGGCTATTGACTGGGAGAACACAAACATGGTTTAAACAGTAAGCTTGGCAGGAAAGAAACGTGCCTTTAAGCAGTACAAAAACAACAAAACATGGAAGGTGCAATTATATACAGGTTGACGGAAGAAAAGCAGGACAAAAGCGGCTTTATTGATCCCATTCTCACTAGTCACTGTTCCTGGACTGGACATCATCTCTAGGTGTGGCAATTGTACTGGTGGTAACATATGGTGTGGGGCTGGTCACTCTGTTGGTATCGAGGATAATGGTTTGTTCATCATCTGTGGCAGTGATATTTGGGTCATTGGTTAACTCCTCTGTGTCACTGGTCCTGGTGGTGATTGTACTGGCATGAGACCTGGTTAATCTGCTAATATTGCTGTTGGATGGTACATTGCTGGTAATGCAGATAGCTGTCTAAGTGTCACCATAGCTTCATAGATGACTCCATCAGCTTTGCATCGGCCTCCTACTGGACAGTTATTATATACCCTGCAAGAGCAACCTGCCTCCCCCCTTGTATTGTGGGTGCTTGTTAAAATTCTTTTTATGTTAGGTGCACAACTAAAGGAGACTCTTAAGTCGTGCTTGTTAAATAATTCCCTGTATCTATGTGTACATGTGAAATATATATATATATATATATATAATATATATATATATACTAGCAGAGTTGCCTGAGTTACATACAATTGAAGAATTAGACTTTTCTGTTATATTTTCTGTAATGAACTGAAATACCTATGATTTGAATTTCATCAAAATTGCAGATGAGGGTTATTTCCTTCTTTACACACCCAAACAAAATTGTAATCATGCCACATGTATCCCATACTACTGATTTTTATGCGCATATTCCAAAATTCCAGTCTTATAGACCCTGTTAAAAGGATTTTGCTCCTGAAAAATGGAGGTCATGGAGCTCTAAAATGTGAGAGTTAACACCCCTATTGGGGTGGGTATCTTAATGTCAACCAGAGAATTGTTGAGAATCTTTTTAACTTGGGTCTCATATCTATTGTTTGAATTTCTTTGAAATAGGAAATATATGTTCACTGGGTTTGTAAAAGAGAGCAAAGCTACAGGAAACCAAAAGACGAATAATCACAATAAGCAGTCAGCTACAGTACCCTAGTCGTTACCACTCCCAATGTAGTATTCCTCACCATGCAGTTGACAGATACAGCTGTAAGATGCATTACAAATCTATAGCAATTGGAAGGGCGTGACCCAACTGAAATAAACATTAACAACTGTGTGACGTGAGGGCTAAGGAGAAATGAAAGTCGGAGTTTGCAAATGACCACTATGCTGATACGTAACTGGACAGAATAAATGTACAATCTATAAATGTCTTTGAATAACCAGTCACTCATCTGGGAAGGCCTTGAAATCAATGTTACCATGTGGGGACTATGTGTGACCCAGTGATAATAAAAAGACTGAAAGGAGATCTGCAATCAAATAACTTTACTCAACACTCTGCAACTGAATCAGTGGAGGCAAAGATGCTTCTCATTTACTTGACAATTTATGCAGTACATTGCAGAAATCACAATCTAAGTGTATGTCAAAGCAAACTCTTACACTGTTGTACCATTGAATTACAAATAATGCTCATCTTCTATGCTCGGATGACTCCACAGCTTCCAAGAGTACAACTATTTGTCTTTGCTTAGATAAAATGACAAAATTGTGGGTGTTAAGTCCCCATGAAGGGGTCTTTCTAACTTGTAAGAAGATGAAATTTTATAAATATTACTTCATTTGTGTCTAATATCTATGGTTAAAATTTCATCAACTGCAAAAATATATGAATTGTCATGGGAATTGTGGCCCTTATGCATAGAATATAATTTCCAAATTTCGTAAAGATCCATTTGGTACTTTTGACTTAGTTTTGGATCATAAAAGAAATTACTAAAATTTGGGAGTTAAGGCCCCCATTAGGGTATTTTAGAATCCTCATGTGAAGTGGAAACTTTGAGAATACTTCTTGATGTGTGTCAATTTCCCATGGTTGAAATTTCATCAACATTGAAAATTTATGAATTTTCATGGGGGTTTCTGCCCCCTTTAAGCCATCTGAAATTCAAACCAAACATATTGCATTATACCCGCCCTTATGCATTGAATCTAAGTTTCAAATATCATAAGGATCCATTCAGTAATTTTGGTCCATGAAATTGTATGAAGCACACAGCATTACTCTTCTCCCTAGGCTTCTAGAATCAAATTAACAATCAGTAGTTATATAGTATACAATACAATAAAACTTCTTAAAATATCTTAAATAGAAAAGTTTTACTTATCTTTCAAAAAAACTACTGATTGTTAATTTGATTTTATAATTATTTAGTTGTTGATGATATGTATTTAATTATTAGATTATAACTGTACGCTATTTGTAAGATATTACTTAGTCACTGAAGTATATAGATCGTAAAATAGTTATATGGTTCTTTTAAGATATGTTGTACGTTTTTAATTTGATTTTTAATCTTTAATTTTTAAAAGTATTTCATAAATATATTATATTGATATTTATAATATTTATGTAAGTAATAATGGACTAATTAATTTATTTATTTGTCATTATATGTCTATATATTTATTGATAGAGTAAATTTTAGATTTTAATTACTATATTTGTTGATTATAATTTAGATACTTATTTTTAAATATTTTATAATTATTAGATGTGAACTTAAATCTAAAAATATGAATAGTGATTATTTTGTTAAATAATTTGGTAATCAAATATTAGACTATAACTGAGTTAAGGATATTCAAGAGTTTATTATGTTTTTTAAAGCCATATTATATCTTCATAAATAAATACATATTTCTATCTATTTTTTTACCTTAAAAATAAATATTTAACATAATAAATGGGTTGTATGAAATAATCCTAATGTTCTAAGTTATATACAAACTGAGGGAGTGGTGCAGGCAAAATGCAAATAAATGGTCACACATAAGGAGACCAGCACCAAAAGACAATTCTGTTGTCCCTACAATTTCCCAGCTAGCCTGTGAAGTCTGTGGCTGCATATGAAGGGGTACCCAAAAGAAACTGGAATTTTGCAATATTTCTTTTATTCGCTTAGTTTTTACATGTTTACACTTATATCTCCTTCGAAGTATTCTCCATTTGAAGCATTGCATCAGTCAAGCCGTGTTTTCCACTATTTGAAGTAGTGTTGGATCTATTGCAATGTGATGCCTTTTAACGCCTCTGTCGTATTTTTCTTCATCTCTTCAACATCTGCAAACTCCGTAGCACCAGCTTTCATCATCAGAGATGACTTTTGAAAAAAGGTCCGGATCAACTTCCAACTGTTCTTTCAGTTCACTACATGCATTCACTCGTGACTCCTTTTGATCTTCCATGAGCAAGCGAGGCAAAAATTTTGCTGCAACTCTTTTCATTCGCAACTCCTTGCTCAAAATTCGTTGGCAGGAGCTTCAGGACATACCACTCATATCAACAAATTCGTCAATTGTTTGGTGATGGTCCTCCAAGATCAGTTACTCTCTTTTACTCTCTTTTACTTGTTTCAGTCATTTGACTGTGGCCATGCTGGAGCACCGCCTTTAGTCGAGCAAATTGACCCCAGGACTTATACTTTGGAAGCCTAGCACTTATTCTATCGGACTCTTTTGCTGAACCGCTAAGTTACCGGGACGTAAACACACCACCATCAGTTGTCAAGCGATGTTGGGGAGACAAACACAAACACACAAACATATACACACACATGCATATATATATATATACATATATACAACGGGCTTCTTTCAGTTTCCGTCTACCAGATCCACTCACAAGGCTTTGGTCAGCCCGAGGCTACAGTAGAAGACACTTGCGCAAGGTGCCATGCAGTGGGAATGAACCCAGAACCATGTGGTTGATAAGCAAGCTACTTACCACACAGCCCCTTCTGCACCTATAATTCATGAATTTTTATGATGTTTTCATTCATTCAGATGGTTGATGGACACCCTGGATGAGGTTGATCTTCAAGCAACAAGTGACCGTTCTTAAAGCACGGAAACCACTCATAAACTTGTGTTTTGCTCATGACAGCATCCTTGTAAGCTGTTAGAAGCATGACAACTGCTTTGGTGGCTGTTTTCTCCAGCAGAAAACAGAATTTCATGGAAGCATGCTATTCCTTCAATTCATCCGTCACAAAAATCCACAGGAGAGAAACACTACAAAGCAAAGACGCACCATGTGGTAGTAGGGCAACACTTAACGACGCCGGTTGGCATACTGATGCCTGAGGGTCACATCAAGTGGCTTCTAGCAGTGGAAGTGTGAAGATGTGAACATTCAATAACAGGTTATTGAACATTGATATGTTTACATTTTTTTCTTGGGATGTCTACTATATCAGGACTTTAACCCATATGGATATATGCAGGATTGTACCTAAAGTCTTACACTCATGGATCTATGCAGGATTGCGCCTAAGGACTCATGCTCTGGTTTCTATAACTTAGGAAAGTTGAACTATGAACTTTTATGCTTCTTTTTTCTTCTCTCCTTCCATCTCTTTATTCTTTTACTCCCTTCCTCTATATTGTCATCTTATTAACATATACAGGCACAAGAGTGGCTGTGTGGTAAGTAGCTTGTTTACCAACCACATGGTTCCGGGTTCAGTCCCACTGCATGGCACCTTGGGCAAGTGTCTTCTACTATAGCCTCGGGCTGACCAAAGCCTTGTGAGTGGATTTGGTAGACGGAAACTGAAAGAAGCCCGTCGTATATATGTATATATATATATATATATATATATGCGTGTGTGTGTTTGTCCTCCTAGCGTTGCTTGACAACTGATGCTGGTGTGTTTATGTCCTCGTTACATAGCAGTTCGGCAAAAGAGACCGATAGAATAAGTACTGGGCTTACAAAAGAATAAATCCCGGGGTCGAGTTGCTCGATTAAAGGCAGTGCTCCAGCATGGCCGCAGTCAAATGACTGAAACAAGTAAAAGAGTAAGAGTAAAGTGTATACCATTTTCATTTTCCCTATTTGTCTCTGATGATGGAATATCCCATACTTGAGGATATCCCAGAAACAGCTGAAATATTTTGAATTTCTTCTTATAATAATAATAATGTATATGACTTAAGATGTTTGCCTTGCCTTAACGCTTGTTTGTCCTCTTTAACAATTATATATCCGCTGCATTGGAAATCTGTAATGGCTCCATAACTACTGTCTCAACTATAAACATGGAGCCCCAGTAATCCGTTACAGCACTTAACTAGCATACTTAATCGCTTAGATCATCTGTCAACTAAACCCCCATACTTTGTATATATATATATATATGTGTGTGTGTGTGTGTGTGTGTGTGTATACAAGTGTAAGCACATAAATGTGAAACAAGGTGGAAAAATAGTACTCGAATACCGGAAGTAGAGTAATATGCTTTATTAATAAAGCTGCAAAGATGACAAAAAATCTGTTACTCAGAGTTCCCATTTGTCGGATAGTTTTGGTTGAGAGACTGTCCGATGAATGAGAAGTGAAACTCTGAGTAACAGTTCTTTTTTTTTTTTTGCAGCCTTATTAATAAAACATATATATGTATATATACATAGATATATACATACATTCATACACACACACACACACATATATATATTTTTATGTATATATATATATATATATATATATATATATATATTTATTTATATGTAGGTATATATATTTATTTATATGTATGTATATATATATATATATATACTACATATATATATTTATATAAATACATAAATATATATATATATATATATGCATATATACATATATATATATATATATATATGTATGTATGTACACACACACACATAAAATTAAAAGCTGATAAGCGAAATGCAGTAGTTTAAACAACTTCAGAATACCTCATAAATCTTGTGTTATCTATTTTATAAGACAATTCATACTATAAATAGGCCGAACACTATAATCAACAAAAATCGTCAGTAACCTTAGAATATTAGAAAACTGATACTAAGGACACATCCACACAGAACATGACTGTATGCTAGCCTATAATCAGCCTTTTTTTTATGACATGGCAAAAGAAGTGAACCTTGTAAAGAAACCACAACTATTGTCTCATCAAATAAAGTGAAATTACGACCAATATCTAGTGAGGGTGCCACGTAAAAATCACTCTGTCTACTCTGTAAGGTGAATGGTGTTAGGAAGGGCATCCAGCCATAAAAACCATGCCAAATCAGACCTCGCTGGGTCTGGTCCCACGTAAAAAGTACTGTCCATTATGTGAAGTGGTTGATATTAGGAAGGGCATCCAGCCATAAGAACCCTGCCAAAACAGAAATCACTGGGCTTGGTGCCATGTAAAGAGTACTGTCTATTATGTGAGAGGGTTGATGTTAGAAAGGGCATCCAACCATGAAAACCCTGCCAAAATAGACCTCACTGGGCCTGATGTCATGTAAAAAGTACTGTTCACTATGTGAGGGGGTTGATGCTAGGAAGGACATCCAGTCATGAAAACCCTGCCAAAACAGAAATCATTGGGCTTGGTGCCATGTAAAGAGTACTGTCCATTATGTGAGAGGGTTGATGTTAGAAAGGGGCATCCAGCCATGAAAACCCTGCCAAAACAGACCTCACTGGGCCTGGTGTCATGTAAAAAGTACTGTCCTCTAAACCATGCCAAATCAGACCTTGCTGGGCCTAGTGCCACGTAAAAAGTACTGCCCTCTATGTGAGGTGGTTGATGTTAGGAAGGGCATCAAGCCATAAAAACCCTGCCAAAACAGACCTCACTGGGCCTGGTGCCACATAAAAAGTACTGTTCACTATGCGAGGAAATTAATGTTGGGAAGGGCATCAAGCCATAAAAACCCTGCCAAAACAGATCTTGCCAGTCTTGGTGTCACATGAAAAGTACTGTCTACTATGTGAAGTGATTGATGTTAGGAAGGGCATCCAGCCATAAAATCCCTGCCAGTGAGGCCTGGTGTAGTCCTCTGCCTAGCCAGCTCCTGTCAAACTGTCCAACCCATGATAGCATGGAAAACAGACATTAAATGATGATGAGGAGAAGGAGGATCAGCTGGTCTGGTGCATGAACCTTATCATTTGAGTAACTTTTCAGGCCAAACAGGGATGTCCTTAAGGCAAGAACTAACAAAACTTTATGACTTTCCCTTTATGTTAATTTGCTAATTGGGAAAGAAAGGTTGACTTTTACTAAGGCTGCTGCTACTGCTGCTACTACTACTACTATTAGAAGACTCCCTTCAGTCATGAATGACCATGCAATTGCATCTAGAAAGTTACCCTCCGAGGTACAAGTTTGGGCAAGGTTGTTTATGGAAAACCAGCAGTCGCCCATGCATGCCGGCCTCCCCTCTCCATGCCACCAGTGTTATCCAAGGGAAAGGCAATGGCTGATACAGCTTGGCACCAGTGATGTCGCAACTCATTTCTACAGCTGAGTGAACTGGAGCAACATGAAATAAAGTTTCTTGCTCAAGAACACAACACACAGCCCGGTCCGGGAATCAAACTCACAACCTCACGATCGTAAGCTCGATGCTCTAACCACTGAGCCATGCGCCTTCACACTACTGCTGCTGCTACTACTACTACTACTACTTCTAAAGAATTTCTGGAACCACTGTTGACAGTGGCTTACGCTTATTGTCCAATCCCCATATACAGCATTAATATTCCTCACACTTTCCATGGCATTGTTGCCTTCATTGAACTTATAAAGCAAAATATGCTGAATATGCTCCTTTGTCACTTTCATTAGAGCTTTGAAAAAATAACTTTGAAAATAAAATCGAACTGCACTCTTCAAAACTTGCACCAAGAATAAAGACAAGGTAAAATTACTACCTGCTTTTATAGCAAGTTGATGCAGGTAGTTTATCCCGTCCCCCTCTGACTTTTAGTTCATGCTATTGAAAAAACCCACATTATTTATGGGATGAGGTAAAGCAGTGAGGTGACAGAAATGTTAGCATGCCATGCGAAATGCTTAGTGGTATTTCGTTTGTCTTTATATTCTGAGTTCAAATTCTGCTGAGGTCGACTTTGCCTATCATTCTTTCGGGGTCAATAAATTAAGTACCAGTTGCGTACTAGGGTCAATCTAATCAACTGGCCCCATCCCTAAAAATTTCAGGCCTAGAGTAGAAAGGATTATTTATGGGATGACCCAAAATATATATATATATACATATATATATATATATATACATATTATGATATGTAGAAAAATACAAACTGAGACAAGAACGCATAAAAACCCAGAAGACGACACAACAAACACAGACAGGACATTCGAAGGCCCCAGCCCCCAGTCAAGAACCGGATCATCGTAGCAATTTCGGCAATCTTTCTATTATATTCTTGGTTTACGCTGAGGTCATTACCCAGTGTGTAATTAACTGTAAAAAAGTTGTTTTGGTAGTTTTTACTCATTCATGCCTGGTCTTAAAAGGCATACGAGGGTAAATAAGGATGACATCCCACAAGCCGCCCAAGACAGATTTTTGGAGCTGATGATGATGGTTGATGGGGGGAAAACATGGGGAGGTGGCAATCATTTGCAAAGGTGAATCAATTACCATATATTTTTTCTTTTCTCTTTCTCTTTTACTTGTTTCAGTCATTTGACTGTGGCCATGCTGGAGCACCACCTTTAGTCAAGCAAATCGACCCCAGGACTTATTCTTTTGAAGCGTAGTACTTATTCTATGAGTCTCTTTTGCCAAACCGCTGAGTTATGGGGATGTAAACACACCACCATCGGTTGTCAAGCGATGTTGGGGGGAAAAACACAAATACACAAACATACACACACACACACACACACACACAACACACACACACACACATATATATATATATATATAATATATATATATATATATATATATATATATATTATATATATATATATATACATATATACGATGGACTGCTTTCAGTTTCCGTCTAACAAATCCACTCACAAGGCTTTGGTCAGCCCAAGGCTATAGTAGAAGACACTTGTCCAAGGTGCCACACAGTGGGAATGAACCTGGAACTATGTTGTTGGTAAGCAAGCTACTTACCACACAGCCATTCCTGCAAGAACAAAAAGACTAAGACAGGTGGATGAACAACAAGCAGGTGTACTAGTTTAACACTCGGGAAGAACGGAAAAGTCTTTTATGTTTCGAGCCTACACTATATATACACACCACTTATATCATAGGATACTACTACTACTACTACTACTACTTCTACTACCACCACCACCACCACCACTACCATCTATATATATATGACGATCCTTTAGTATTGATATGCAGTGTCAGTAATAGGAGAGGATATCATTCATCCTGCTTTTCATCCTAGCCTCTTTGTCTATGCCATGAGGGAAGGTTGTGTGGGCGAATGACATCATCTACCAATACTGAAGGATTGCCATATATGTGTGGTAAGAAGCTTGCTTCCCAAACACATGGTTCTGGGTTCAGACCCACTGTGTGACACCTTGGGCAAGTGTGTTCTACTAGAGCCTCGTGCCGACCAAATCCTTGCAAGTGGAATTGGTAGATGGAAACTGAAGAAGCCCATCCTATGTGTGTGTGTGTGTGTGTGTGTGTATGTGTGTGTGTGTGTGGGGGGGGATTAAGACCTTCGGCAGTATACTGTGTAGACCTGTCAAGTCAAGTGAGACTGTAGTCATGGCCAATGCTGTTGTCAGGTCAATGGCACCCGTGCCAGTGGTACATAAAAAACACCCGCTAGACTCTCGAAGTGGTTGGCATTAGGAAGGGAATCCAGCCGTAGAAACCTTACCAAATCAGATCGGAACCTAGTGGAGCACCCTGGCTCACCAGTTTTCAGTCAAACCTTCTAACCCATGCCAGCATGGAAAGCAGACGTAAAATTATTATGATTATGATGATATACATTTGTCCATCTATCTAGCTCTCTCTCTCTCTTCATATATATATATATATATATATAATATATATATACATACATTATTTACATTTGACGGATATTTGTCCTCATCTTGTTTGTTGTTAACACAACATTTTGGCTGATATACCCTCCAGCCTTCATCAGGTGCCTTGGGGAAATTTCAAACCTGGGTTCTCATTCCTAAGGTATTTTTCAATTTTGTTGTTGTCCTTCTTCTTCTTTTTATTATTCAGCTCACTGCCTGGAATCGAACTCGGAATATTGGGGTTAGTAGCCCACACTCTTAATCACTACGCTATATGCCCGTGGGCATATAGAACTGTATTAATATATATATATATAATACAAATAAGAAAATGGAAAAACAAATTCAGTTTGTTCATCAACTTATGGATATTACACTGTTACATTATTTATTCATTTTACAAATGAGAACATCAAAAGCAAACAAAATGTTATATAAATCAATAGGAAATATAATAATACAAATTATATATATACATATATATATATTATAATAAATTAGAGATAAAACCACTATTAGGCAAATCAAACAGTGAAAATCATAAGCCAATACATAGAAATAAAATTAATTAAAAGATATATAAAAAATATAAAATATAAAATATAAAAATCCAATTAAAATATTTAAATTAAAGTTAAAATTTTTTAAAATTATTTAAATTAATAATTTAAACTTATAAATATATATATATTTTTATTATAATAAAAAATATATATAATACTTTAAACTTATAAATTATAAATATATATATATTTTTATTATAATAAATATATATATATATTTATAATTTATAAGTTTAAATTATTAATTTAAATAATTTAAACAAATTTTAACTTTAATTTAAATATTTTAATTGGATTTTTATATTTTATATTTTATATTTTTTATATATTTTTTAATTGATTTTATTTCTATGTATTGGCTTATGATTTTCACTGTTTGATTTGCCTAATAGTGGTTTTATCTCTAATTTAATATAATATATATTTATACTATAAAATTAGATTTAATCCTAAATCTAATTTTTTCCTGTAAGTTTGGATTTACTCCCTAATATTATTATTATTATTATATATATATAATATATATATATATCATACATACATATATATATATATCTGTATGTATGTATACATATATATATATATATATATCTACATACATACATACATACATACATACATACATACATGTGTGAGTGTGTGTTGGCCCACTACTACCACTTGACAACAGATGTTGGTTTGTTTATGTCCACATAAGCTAGCAGTTAGGCAAAATTTACCGATAGTATAAATATCAGACTTGAAAAACGAAAATAAAAAACATAAGAACTGGATTTGTTCGAGTAAATCCCTTCAAGGCGGTGCCCCAGCATGGCCGTAGTCAAATGATTAAAAAAAGTAAAAGATAAATGATAAATATTTTCTCTAAAGGAACACCAGGCTTGAAAGAATTATCTCCCTTGTTCGCATCAACCTAAATTTTTATAATCTAAGGGAGATAACAGCATAAAACACTCCTCAAAACGATATATGAATACAACGGAAAAGTTATTTAATATAAGCTTAAAGCATAATTAAACGCTAAAAATTATAAGTAAAATATATGGTATGAGACTTGATCTGCAATTGCGTTGCAGTTAAAATATTTGTCTCGCGCTCGAATTCCCGTTGCTTCTGTTTTTACTTCGTATGTGATGGGAAAAGACCTGACAGCCTCGCCCTTTGCTCCTGGTCGCGAGGCAGATGCTTTGTCTGGTATGTCACAGTTAGCGACTCTTTTGGTTCTTTTCACATCCTGGGTCCTGGGGTCAGGGCGAGATCCACTGCTTCTGCGGCCGAGCGGATCAAAATGCTGAAATACAGCGATTTGTCTGCAAATTACATTTTCCATCCTGTGGCGTTCGAGACGTTTGGTGGGTTCGGGCCACTAACTGCGAGATTCCTGTCTTCACTGGCAACTCGCCTTGCAGAGGTAACTGGTGAGGCTCATGAGAATGCTTGGCTGTTCCAGCGCATCAGCCTCGCCATCACCCGCAGCAACGCTGCAAACGTGCTGGCGTGCCTCAATAGCTTTTAGAGAAGTTTATCAGCGACCCCAAATTTTCCACCTAAGATGGTGAATTGTTTTGTGGGTGTAGTGACGTTATTTTGGAAGTTTTCAGCGGGCATGTCCTCATCTTGTTTGTTGCTAATACAACGTTTTGGCTGATGTACTCTCCATCCTTCATCAGGTGTCCTGGGGAAATGTCGAACCTAAGTTCTCATTCCTAAGGTATTTTTTCGATGTTGTTGTTGCTTTTATTATTATTATTATTGTTATTATTATTGTTATTATTATTATTATTATTATTATTATTATTATTATTATTGTTATTATTATTATTATTATTATATTATTATTCAGGTTACTGTCTGGCGTAGTGGTTAAGAGCGCGGGCTACTAACCCCAAGATTCCGAGTTCGATTCCAGGCGGTGACCTGAATAATAATAATAATAATAATAATAACATCGAAAAAAAAAGAAAAAAATCTCAAGAATGAGAACCCAAATTCGAAATTTCCCCAGGTTACCTGAAGAAGGCTGGAGGGTATATCAGCCGAAACGTTGTGTTAACAACAAACAAGATGAAGACAAATATCCGTCAAATGTAGATAATGTAAATAATGTAAATAACGTACATAATTCCTCATCTCTCAAATACAGAACTGTATTTAGAAAAAGGAAGTGAGAAAGTTAGCATCAATTCAGTACCAAGTGCCTCAATTGGTCGCACACCATAAGGTTTGCTGAAGAGAGCCAACATGCGGCATTACCACGGGCGATGGCGAGGCTAAGGCGTTGGAACAGCCAATCACCCCACAAGCATCACCTGAAGGATTCTTACTTTGTAACTAGTACCGTTATTTTATCGAGCGTCGAAGAGATGGAAGGTAAATTTGACCTCTAATCCTATCGAGGTTACCTCTGCCTTTCATCATCTCAGAAGTTGATAAACTAAAGTACCAGTTAAGTATTGTAATCTATGCTCCCAATTCTTGCTAGACGTCTGGCAAAATTTGAAATATTAGTAGTGTGTGACCAACGCATACATGCACTCATTCATACATGTATACATACGTACATAATTCTCTCTATCTATCTATCTAGCTAGCTTCTGCCTGTCAACCTACTTACCTGTCTGTCTAGCTAGCTAACTACCTATCTCTCTCTCTCTCTCTCTCTCTCCTCTCTCTCTCTCTCTATATATATATATATATATATATATCTATATATATATATATATATATATATGTAGCAATATCGTCTCTCATTGCTATCTTCACTGTTTGAGAAGAGTATTAAGAATGACCTCGGTCGAGATTACAAACAGCTTTGGCTAGTTTAACATTGTTATAAACACTAATTCGATTGGCTGACACGTTGGTCTCTACTACGCTCGCACCGCTGGTTATAACTTGGCGCAAAATGTCTCGACTTATTTTCGCGCCATAGTCCAAGCAGCCAATCACAGCTTTCCATTTCTGAAGTTCACTGGGAGCCTGGTGAAGCTTATAAAACAAGGTTTCTCAGAAAAAATATTCGTCTTAGGTTTCCAGTCCTTCTCAGGGCGAACCTCTGACCACACAGAGCTCGTCGTAGGCTTTTAGTTCTTTTAAGAGCTAAGTCTCTGACCACACAGAGAATACTCGACCAAGTTCCAGTTTCGAGGCAGGCGACCACCATTAATACAAGATGTTACAGATACCTCTCATACTGTTAGTGTGAAAAATCACCATGAAGAAAACGGTTACAAGATATCTATAACTAGAGAAACATAACCAAGCAGAACATATAATGAAGAAGCAGCAAGAACCAATCGACAAACATCGAAGATTTAAATTGTACACGAGACAACTACAGATTCAACTATAGCGGTTAGGTGAAATTCTCGCCACGAAGAAAACGGCTACAGAAACATGTCTGGAAGTATATTCATATCAAGAGAAAGATAAACACAACGAGTGATTCAATTAATCTCAACTGCGACATGCAATATCTTGATATGGGACTCTTACAGTGTACCTCATAAACGGTAAATCAATTATCTGTTCTTGGGTTCTAGTTTCTTCTAAGAACTACCTTAAGCCATCTGTTATTACCTGTTGCCAAGCCGATACCAACAACATTAACTGTGAATCAAATCCCATCGACAATTCACTGGTCAGTAACTTTTTACGCCTAACGAACACACAGACACAAAAAACATGCGAACACTTACAAACTTCCAACATCAAACATGATTGTAAAATATGTAAAATAAATAATGTATATATCTTAAAAAGAAATCTTGTTGTCATTCCAAACTTATGTGTATTGCCGCTGCATGTAAAAGATAGTCAGTAAAATATAACTTAATAAGAATAGGATCACGTAACTATTTTTATATATATATATATATATATATCTACGTAGCTACCTACCTACCTACCTACCTACCTACCTGCCTGCCTGCCTACCTTTCTATCAACCTACCTACCTACCTACATACATACCTGTCTGTCTATCTAGCTAACTACCTCTCTCTCTTTCTCTCTCTATCTATCTATCTATCTACTTACCTGTCTGTCTGTCTGTCTGTCTATTTACCTACTTATTTCACCATTCGTTCCTGACCACATATTTGACATCAAAACTGCACATGATAAAAATGAATAAAATAAGATAATAGATAACTCTTGTTCTGTCTTGGAAGGTCATCATACGCAATAATAATAACAATTACACTGGTGCGTGTGTTTTTTCTATTGGTGTAATGGCCTTCAACACACGAATTCACATCAAGAACTTTGCATACCAAAAACAAAAGCAAGAAATAAAAAACAGTAATAAAGGACTTATACAAAATGCGCAGGAGTAGATGTGTGGTAAGTAGCTTGCTTACCAATCACATGGTTCCGGGTTCAGTCCCACTGGGTGGCACCTTGGTCAAGTGTCTTCTACTATAGCCTCGGGCCGATCAAAGCCTTGTGAGTGGATTTGGTAGACGGAAACTGAAAGAAGCCCGTCGTATATATATGCGTGTGTATGTTTGTGTGCCTGCATTTGTTCCCCCTACGTCGCTTGACAACCGATGTTGGCGTGTTTACGTCCCCGAAACCTAGCGGTTCGGCAAAAGAGAACCGATAGAATAAGTACTAGGCTTACAAAGAATAAGTCCTGGTGTCGATTTGCTCGACTAAAGGCGGTGCTCCAGCATAGCCGCAGTCAGATGACTGAAACAAATTAAAGAACTAGTGCATTTTAATATTGATTTCCACTTCTGGCACAAGGCCAGCAATTTCGGGGTGGGGTGGATGGTAAAGTCGATTACATCAACTCCTGTGGCGGTGGCGGCGGTGGTGGTGGCGGTAGCGGTGGTGACGGTCGTGTTGGTGGTGGTGGTGATGATGATGAGGAGGAGGAGGAGGAGTGTGACGACGATGAATTAATATTGATCGAAATTGGAAAATTTTTTATTTAAATCGTTAAATAAAGCTACACAGATACATATTTAGTATCAACAAGAGTATTCTCCCTTGATAATAAAGGCTTGAGTTTTGAGATTAATTTGCTGGAAAGCATTTCAATACTTTTTTAAAGTGTTTTTTATCATTTTTTTAAAGCACTTTTATAATTAGGACCCAACCGCTTCATGTAACCACGTCATTTTCGGCCGTAGGCTGTGTAATTTCCTGGTGCATGGTGTTGTTTGTTTACTTTTACTAATATTTTGTAAACATTTCGTACTTTCAAGTTGTCTTTTGTAAATCCATTATGAATGAACAGAAAAATATGGATATTTACTCAAATGGTGAAGCAAATTATAAAGATAATACTCTTACGAAAAAGAAACAAAATCCACAACTTGTTACAAAAGACAAGTGCTATCTATGTGAAAAATATTTACATGTTTACATGTGAAAAATATTCTGCCTGGTTTGTTAGTAAATTTTTCTGCAAATCATTTGTGAAATATCTGGTAGTTTAAATTAAACTGAAAGACATTAAAACGCAAGAAAATATAGTTAAAAATACAGACAAAAGTTGATAAAGAAGCTAGCAGTGATTTGAACCCAAACTAACCGGTAACAGGTCAGACACCACAACTGAACTTCAATAATTTCACGTGATCACTCCGTTAAGCCACCAATCAGCATCAAGCTATAGTGTGATACAATCTTCTAGAATATTCTTCTTGTGCCCTGTAAAAAAACCGTTTTGGTACTAAATTCATTGCAGTCAGCTGAGTGCCATGTGTCTCCATTCCTGCCAGACAGACGGCCCTTGCAGAGCATTGAGAGTAGCCAACTCTTTTACATGTCTCACTTCTTGCCAAGCAGAATATTGAAAGCTGTCTTCTGAGAGATATGCGCCTCCATTCTTGTCATCTGATGGCTCCAGATATTTGTCTGATTCTTGGACAAACCAAACTGAACATTTACGCAATGTCTCACAAGTGACTTCTTTGAACACAGTGCATTTTTCCTTTCTCTCCCAATCTGTAATTACTGCTGTTGCTAATTTTTGGCTATCTCTGTTGCTATTTCTGTTGTAAATGGCCAAGTTTGTTTTTATGTGCAACAATAAATATTTTAGTTAAACGTTCATGAGTTTTGTTTCAATTATTCATGCAACCAATGAAATATACCTTTATTACCAAAACAAGAACAAATCCGAAACCTGATATACATAGAATTAATGTTTGTGATCCTTCAACATATTCAGAATACTTTCTGTAGTAGCCAGGGATATTCAGCTCTTGATAATAAGGTTGTGGGTTCGATTCCCAGTGGTGTGCTGTGTCCTTGAGCAAGATACTTTATTTATCATTGCTCCAGTGTATTCAGTTGGTAAAAATAAGTTGTACCAATAATTCAAAGAGCCAGCCTTGTCACTCTCTGTGTCATGCTGAATCTCCCTCAGAACTCCATTAGGGGTACACGTATATGTGGAGTGCTCAGCCAGCCACATGCACGTTAATTTCTCTTTGGTTGATCAGATTAACTGTAACTTTTACTGCTGTAACTGACAGAGATCCAGTCCAATCACTACTTTCATAGTTCTATTCCATCGAATCAAATTTTACCGTAAAACAGCAACAAATGAAAGAACCATTAAGTGGTTATCCAAACTGTTAAAAACAACTGCCAAATCTCCTTCAAATCACATACTACAGCCTTGGACAGTATAGTCCCTGATACACAAATGGACAGGATGGTCCCAACTTGGAGAGCCTTGTATAATAGGTTTAGTGAATTAGACTTAACTGAGGGCTATACAACAAAAACTATCAGAGCCTCACTGCATTAGATTGACCTGCTAAAACCAGCAGCCAGAGATTTCATAAAACACATTCTACTACCTTGAAAATAAAAAATTTAGTCCTTGATACACACAAAGAGGCATTGAAGGGTTTCACAATAGGTTTACTCAGACTAGAAATAATCAGCCATCAAATTTCCCTCTAAATCACACATCCTTTCAACTTTAAAAAGGAAGATCAGAATGAAGGAAAACCAATGTCAATGTTTAATACTTTCAGATAACTAAGTCATGCTAGTATATAGTGTTTATTCATTTGTTTTACATCTGTTTTTCTATGCTAGCATGGATTAGAGCTGTGATTCTCAACCAGGGTCCATATAAGATTTTGTTGTTAACATTTATCGCAGGAGTGGCTGTGTGGTAAGTAGCTTGCTTACCAACCACATGGTTCCAGGTTCAGTCCACTGCATGGCACCTTGGGCAAGTATCTTCTACTATAGCCTCAGGCCGACCAAAGCCTTGTGAATGGATTTGGTAGACGGAAACTGAAAGAAGCCCATCATATATATGTATATATATATGTGTGTGTGTGTGGGTCTGTGTTTGTCCCCCCAACATCGCTTGACAACTGATGCTGGTGTGTTTGCATCTCTGTAACTTACCGGTTCAGCAAAAGAGGCCGATAGAATAAGTACTAGGCTTACAAAGAATAAGTCCTGGGGTTGATTTGCTCGACTAAAGGCGGTGCTCCAGCATGGCCGCAGTCAAATGACTGAAACAAGTAAAAGAGTAAAGAGTAATAAATTAGTTATACTTCAATACACAAAATATTTTAGTAAGTTTTTAAAACAATTTCTAATAATATTTAATTACTAGCTTAAAAGCCACACTCCATGTGGACTTTTAAGGCTAGCTCCTGCAGAGGGCTAATTAGGCCTATGGCCCAAAACTAAAGAGAACGAAATAGCATGAATATAATACAACTATAAAGACTCTATGCCCTGGTGGTGTTTGATTAGAGGTTAAGGACGGATGAGAATTAATTCTATAATGCAATTATTCTATTGTTCCAGTCCCAAGTTGAATTCCAACTATTGGCCAATTTGTCCCAAAGTTCTAATCTCGGCATAAAATTAACGAAGCAAATGTCATTTATCTCTCCCTTGATCTCTGGCGTCATCTGACAAATGCCAACCAAGATGTCATGAACCAGCCAAGCTTTACCTGCTAGAAATAGCAATCCAAATGCCTTTAAATCAGATCCCAATGCTGATATTCAAGAATCAAATGAGGGGCAGATTTTCAATCCTAGGATCATCCTGATTCCAAAATGTCTAATATGTCTATCTGGAGCAAATGTAGGCTGAGATTCAGGGTTCCCGGATGGACAGACAGCATTTTGCTTTCATTATAACAGATAAAAGTATAATATGATTTTTTTTTTTAACTCAGGGGTCCAGTAGAGAAAAAACAGGATTGCAAAAGGGTTCCATAAGCAAAAATGGTTGAGAACCACAGGGTTAGATAAATGTATTATTGAGACTTTGCTTTATAGCTGGATGCTTTTACTGTCATTAACCTTGACCAGTTTCTCAAGTAAGGAAACTCTTATTTCTCTCACTCCCCTCTTTTCACAACATTTGCATTTCCTCCTGCACTCTTGCAACCTATCCACTTACACATCCTCTCCCTCCTCCTCCTCCTGTCTACTGTATTATTATTATTATTATTATTATTATTATTATTATTATTATTATTCTGTTGCTCTTTACCTCCCTTTTCGTCTCAGCACTGCCAGTCGTCTCCTACTCTCCTCTACTGCCAACCCAATTCTTATGTATTAATATCACCAGTCCATCCCTGTCCACCATTCACCACATCTACCCCTCAACCCTACCCAATTGCTATAGTTGTCACCCACTCTTCTCCAACCTCCCCTACTCATTTCCCAACTTGGTCTTCCTTATATTCTCCCCACCCTCTTCCCCATTTACCATCTCTAACCATCTCTCACTCTCCCATATTTTTACAGCCTTAACTCACCTGTATGAAGGCACATGGTTTTGTGGTTAGAGTATTTTGATTTATTTCACCTTGCTCCAGTCCACTCAGTTCCCAAAATGAGTAGTACCTGTATCTCAAAGGGCCGGCCTTGTTACATTTTCTGTCAAGCTGCATCTCCCAGAGAACTACATTAACCCTTTCATTAATGTATTTATTTTAAGATGCTCTGTGTTTCTTTCAGTTACTTTAAATATAACAAAAAATTTAGTAAAATAACTTAGTTATCATTAAACTAGGGTTAGGAACATAAATTGTGACTAAGGTTTGATGGAAGATTTTAATTCAGAACTTTTGGAAACAAGACATTTGTACTACAGAGCCAGAGTTGGTTTTAGGTGGGTTGGTATCAAAAGGGTTAAGAATTGTTTCTATTATATATTTTAACCCTTTCATTACCATATTTCTGTTGAGATGCTTTGTGTTTCTTTCAGTTACTTTAAATATAACAAAAAATTTAGTAAAATAACTTAATTATTCAGCTGGTGTTAAGAACATAAATTGTGACTAAGGTTTGGTGGAAGATTTTAATTCAAAACTTATGAAAACAAGAGGTTTGTACTCAGATCCAGAGGCAGTTTCAGCTGGGTTGGTAATGAAAGGGTTAAAAGTATGCCTGTCTGTGGAACACTCAGCCACTTGCACGTTAATTTCACGAGCAGGTTATTCTGTCGATCGGATCAACTGGAACACTTGTGATAACTGATGCAGTGCCACCTACACTTACTCAATCATTTACCTACACTCCCTGTTCTCTTGTCTTCACTCACTTCTATTCACTTCATATCTTGAGTATTCACCCTGACATTGCATTATCACTATTTCTATCATTTTCCAGCTCCACCCAGACCACTTCTACTCTTTCTTCTAAAATATGGGCAGCCATGAAGTTCTTCTATAACTGGTTCTCGATAGTGGTTCATGTGGTACTTGGAGGGGTCCATAAAACATTTTCCTGTTAAAGTTTATCTGCAATAAATAGTTTATACTTCTATAATACACAAAATGTTTTAACAATTTTATTTATTTTTTTTTGTATACAATTCCTAATATATAGGTGTAGGAGTGGCTGTGTTGTAAGTAGCTTGCTTACAAACCACATGGTTCCGGGTTCAGCCCCACTGCATGTCACCTAGGGCAAGTATTTTCTGCTATAGCCTGGGCCGACCAAAGCCTTGTGAGTGGATTTGGTAGATGGAAACTGAAAGAAGCCAATCGTATATATATATATATATATATATATATATATATATAGAGCTCCGCTCGAAACATTAAATCTTCTTTCTTTTCTTTCTTTTCCTGAGTGTCCAATAACACTGTACTTATTCCACGTCCTCGCGTTGTTCTTTTTTCTTGCTTGTTCATGTTTGGATTAACTATATTTATATATATATGTGGAGGTGCATGGCTTAGTGGTTAGGGTGTCAGCATCATGATTGTAAGATTGTGGTTTCGATTCCTGGACCGCGTGACACGTTGTGTTCTTGAGAAAAACAATTCATTTCCCGTTGCTCCAGTCCACTCAGCTGGCAAAAATGAGTAACGCTGTGATGGACTGGCATCCTGTCTAGCTGGGGAGCACATACACCATTGAAACCGGGAAATTGGGCCTATGAGCCTGGCTAGGCTTTAAAAGGGCGCATTTATTTGTTTATTTTATATATATATATATATATACATAAATATGTATGTGTGTGTGTATGTATTTGTGTGTATGTGTTTGTGTGTCTGTGTTTGTTCATCCCAACATCGCTTGACAACCGATGCTGGTGTGTTTACATCCCCGTAACTTAGCGGTTCGGCAAAAGAGGCTGATAGAATAAGTACTAGGCTTATAAAGAATAAATCCTGGGGTTGATTTGCTCGACTAAATGTGGTGCTCCAGCATGGCCACAATCAAATGACTGAAACAAGTCAAAGAGTATATTTAATCATAAAAACACAATATGATTTTTTTAAAAACATTAAATGGCTAGGAGGGTCCATCTGAGTAAAATAGGAGTCAAAGGTGTCCATAGGTTAAACAATGGTTGAAAAAAACTGCTCAATGGCAAGAAAACTGTTCTGTTCTGGTTCCTTCTCTCAGACCTTATTGCCTCATCACCCAGTATAAAGCTGCCTTCCTCTCCCTTTACTATAATCCCACTTGGTTGAAGAAGATCTTAGTCTTGCAAGTTACACGGTGACCTCACTAATGCTGGTGCCATGGAAAAAAAGGCACCCTGGAACATAATGTGAAGTGGTTGGTACTACGAAGGACATCGATCCATAGAAACCAATGATAACCCAGGTTTGAAATTTCCTCAAGACACTGGATGAAGGCTGGTGGATATATCAGCTGAAACGTTGTGTTAACAACAAACAAGATGAGGACAAATATCCATCGAATGTAAATAACGTACATAACTCCTCATCTCTTAAATATAGAACTGAATTATTTTCCACTTGTGATGAACCAGCTGCAGATTGCTATATCAGATAACTTGTCACAGATCCCAGCAGTATGTCTCTCCCAATGTGTCACTGTTTTTGTTAGTATTTGTTGAAAGACTGACATGGAAAACATCGCATGTAGTCATAAAATATTTTGTTTGTTGTTTGCGAGTGTTGTTGGTTGCTTCTACAGGCAGCCTTGGAAATACGTTTTCATTCACCTGCAGCAAAACCCTGCTTGTGACGTGACGTCTTGTGTCACCCAACACTGTCAACAAAGCAGCCACCACAACCACAGTCCACGACACCAACAAATGCATGCAACAGCCTCAGCAAATTTCTGACCCACGCAACAACAACGGTGACGATGGTGGTGATAATGATGATGATGATGATGATGGTGGTGGTGGTGGTGGTGGTGGTGGTGGTGGTGGTGGTGGCGGTGGTGATGGTGTAGGTGGTGGTGGTGGTGGTAATGGTGGTGGTGGTGTTGGTGGTGGTGGTGTAGGTGGTGGTGGCAGTGGTGGTGGCAGTGGTGGTGATGACGATGATGATGATGATGACGACGTTGATGATGATGATGACGTTGATGACGACGACGATGATGATGATGGTGGTGGTGGTGGTAGTGATGCTGATGTTGATAATGGTGGTGGTTGTGATGACGATGATGACGATAACAATGACAATGACAATGACACCGACGATGACAACGACACCGACGACTACGAGGAGGAGGAGGAGTGGAGGAAGTAGGAGGAGGAGGAGGTGTGTTGTGCGCCGCAATCCTTTAGTAGACATCAACAGGTAAAAACAGAAGAAAATAAGACAATTGTGACAGAAGCAGGCTGTTGATCATTTTGCTTGAAGTGTTTTGAATATAGAAATGTCATTGTAATGCGAGTGACTATTATTCTAGTATAGAATTCATTCAATATTTGTCTGATTTTCTATACCACAATAAGCTGTGTAATTACAGAATTATGTCAGTTATGTTTTTAACAATGCACTATATATGTATCTAATTATATTTATATATATATATATATATATATATATATGTATATATATATGTTGTGTGTGTGTGTGTGTGTGTATATATGTATATATATATATATCATCATCATCATCATCATCATTTAACGTCCGCTTTCCATGCTAGCATGGGTTGGACGGTTCAACTGGGGTCTGGGGAGCCCGAAAGCTGCACCAGTCCAGTCAGATCTGGCAGTGTTTCTACAGCTGGATGCCCTTCCTAACGCCAACCACTCCGAGAGTGTAGTGGGTGATTTTATGTGCCACCGACACAGGTGCCAGACGAGGCTGACAAACGGCCACGCTCGGATGGTGTTTTTTATGTGCCACCGACACAGGTGCCAGACGAGGCTGGCAGACGGCCACGCTCGGATGGTGTTTTTTATGTGCCACCGACACAGGTGCCAGACGAGGCTGGCAGACGGCCACGCTTGGATGGTGTTTTTATGTGCCACCGACCGACACAGGTGCCAGACGAGGCTGGCAGACGGCCACGCTCGGATGGTGTTTTTATGTGCCACCAGACACAGGTGCCAGATGAGGCTGGCAAACGGCCACGATCGGATGGTGCTTGTTACGTGCCCACAGCACGGAGGCCAGTCGATGCGGTACTGGCTACGGCCACGTTCGGATGGTTTTCTTATGTGCCACGTGCCACCGGCACTGGTACCACAAAGATACAATTCCATTGATGTTCATCTATTTTGATTTGTTTTGATTTGATTTTCACTTGCCTCAACAGGTCTTCACAAGTGTCACAAGAAGGAAGGTATGCACAGGTGGACTGACTACGTCCCAGGTAGGGGCCATGGGTTATGGCCTGACTAGTCTTGCCGGGTCTTCGGATGGTGTTTTTATGTGCCACCGACACAGGTGCTAGATGAGGCTGGCGAACGGCCACGATCGGATGGTGTTTGTCATGTGCCCACCACTGACTACGGCACTGATGGATTTCTTGTGTGCCACAGGCACTGGTACCACAAGATACAAATTCCATTGATGTTCATCTATTTTGTCTATTTTGATTTGATTTGATTTGATTTTCACTTGCCTCAACTGGTCTTCACAAGTGTCACAAGAAGGAAGGAAGGTATGCACAGGTGGACTGACTAGTCTTGCCGGGTCTTCGGAAGGTGTTTTTATGTGCCACCGACACAGGTGCCAGATGAGGCTGGCGAACGCCATGATCGGATGGTGTTTGTTACGTGCCCACAGCACGGAGGCCGGTCGATGCGGAACTGGCTACGGCCACGTTCGGATGGTTCTCATGTGTGCCACCGGCACTGGTACCACAAAGTGTGTGCCACCGGCACTGGTACCACAAAGATACAGATTCCATTGATGTTCATCTATTTTGATTTGTTTTGATTTGATTTTCACTTGCCTCAACAGGTCTTCACAAGTGTCACAAGAAGGAAGGTATGCACAGGTGGACTGACTACGTCCCAGGTAGGGGCCATGGGTTATGGCCTGACTAGTCTTGCCGGGTCTTCGGATGGTGTTTTTATGTGCCACCGACACAGGTGCTAGATGAGGCTGGCGAACGGCCATGATCGGATGGTGTTTGTCATGTGCCCACAGAACGGAGGCCAGTCGATGCGGTACTGGCTACGGCCACACCGGCACTGGTACCACAAAGATACAAATTCCATTGATGTTCATCTATTTTGATTTGTTTTGATTTGATTTTGATTTTGATTTTCACTTGCCTCAACAGGCCTTTGATTTTCACTTGCCTCAACAGGCCTTCACAAGTATCACAAGGAGGAAGGTATGCACAGGTGGACTGACTACGTCCCAGGTAGGGGCCATGGTTTATGGCCTGACTAGTCTTGCCGGGTCTTCGGAAGGTGTTTTTATGTGCCACCGACACAGGTGCTAGATGAGGCTGGCGAACGGCCACGACCGGATGGTGTTTGTTATGTGCCCACAGCACGATGGCCAGTAATGCGGTACTGACTACGGCCATGTTCGGATGGATTCTTGTGTGCCACCGGCACTGGTACCACAAGCGGTACTGACTACTTTTTATGTGCCACCGACACAGGTGCTAGATGAGGCTGGCGAACGGCCACGACCGGATGGTGTTTGTTATGTGCCCACAGCACGATGGCCAGTGATGCGGTACTGACTACGGCCACGTTCGGATGGATTCTTGTGTGCCACCGGCACTGGTACCACAAGCGGTACTGACTACGGCCACGTTCGGATGGATTCTTGTGTGCCACCGGCACTGGTGCCACAAGCGGTACTGACTACGGCCACGTTCGGATGGATTCTTGTGTGCCACTGGCACTGGTACCACAAGGATACAAATTCCATTGATGTTCATCTATTTTGATTTGTTTTGATTTGATTTGATTTGATTTTCACTTGCCTCAGCAGGTCTTCACAAGTCGGAAGGTATGTACAGGTGGACTGACTACGTCCCAGGTAGGGCCCACGGGTTATGACCTGACTAGTCTTGCCGGGTCTTCGGATGGTGTTTTTATGTGCCACCATGTTCCCACAGCACGGAGGCCAGTCGATGCGGTACTGGCTACGGCCACGTTCGGATGGTTTTCTTGTGTGCCACAGGCACTGGTACCACAAAGATACAAATTCCATTGATGTTCATCTATTTTGATTGATTTTCACTTGCCTCAGCAGGTCTTCACAAGTCACACAAGAAGGAAGGTATGCACAGGTGGATCGACTACGTCCCAGGTAGGGGCCACGGGATATGGCCTGACTAGTCCTGCCAGGTCCTCTCATGCACAGCACACTTCCATAGGACTCGGTCTTCAGTCATTTCCTTGGTGAGACCTAAAGTTCGAAGGTCGTGCTTCACCACCTCGTCCCAGGTTTTCCTGGGTCTACCTCTTCCACAGGTTCCCTCAACTGCTAGGTTGTAGCACTTTTGCACACAACTATCTTCAGCCATTCTCGTCACATGACCATACCAGCGCAGCCGTCTCTCTTGCACACCACAAATATATATATATCTAAATATTTATCTCTCACCAGATGGAGTACTTTTTTGTTCAATTTTCTATCATGAACAGTACATTAGAGATAGATAGACAGACAGACAGATAGATAGATAGATAGATAGATAGATAGATAGATAGATAGATAGATAGATAGATAGATAGATAGATAGATAGATAGATAGATAGATAGATAGACAGACAGACAGACAAACAGATAGATAGATAGATGGATAGGCAGACAGATAGATAGATAGACAGACAGACAGACAGACAGACAGACAGACAGACAGACAGACAGATAGATAGATAGAGAGAGAGAGAGATAGACAGGCAGACAGATAGACAGACAGACAGACAGATTGGTAGACAGGCAGACAGACAGATAAATAGGTATGTACTTAGGTAGGTAGGTAGGTAGGTAGACAGTTCAGTGTATAGGTAGATAAGTATTTAAATTAGTAGTAGATAGATAAATGGATTCATTGGTAGGTAAATATAGACATTAATACAATGGTAGGTTGGTAACTATTAACAATTCATTAACAATTAGAATAATGGTACATTTAGCTACACACCAAGATATTTGCCTGCTTATCTACATACAAACATACATTTCCTATATACATACATTCATAGATGCAGACAAATACTATATATAATATATATATATATATATATACACATACATATATATATATATATATATATATATATATATAATATATATATATATATATACATATATATATATATATATATGCATATATGTGTGTGTGTATATATATATGCATGTATGTATATATGTGTGTGTGTGTTTGTGTGTATAAACAAAACAAAAAATGGAACAAGAATGTAACAGGCAATACCAAAACATCTGGACAGTTTGATGGTGCAAAAAAGGACAGGAAAAAACAAGGAAAAGTAATTCGGAGCTTTCTCTCGTCAGTCGAGTTCCTGATCATCATTGCAGTTTTGGCCAGTTATACTCAAGACTGCTCTAATCTGGCCGACCCCAAGAAAATCTAAGCTAAGAGCACTAGATTCTTTGGAAGAAAGCAAGTGAATGTATATGAAAACAAGGACGATAAAAGCAAGGAATGGTACACAGTTACAAATACAAACACTTTAGAGGACTTCCCCCATGGGCTTTCACAAAGTGGCTGCTGTACTACAACCGCAAGTGCATAGAAGTTAGAGGATCCTGCTTTGAAGGTGATTAGAGTTTTGTACTTCTTTGAAATTAATAAATTAATAAATGCCTTTTCTGAAAATGTCTGGAAACCTCTGGAATGCACCATGTACACTTCATGCAATTTATACTGATGAATAACCCAAGCAAAAGAGATCTCTCTGAGCAATGAAAATATATAAATAGTAACTATAGACGGTTTTAGAACAATATGAAAGTCAACCCTACCAGATAAATTGAAGAAACAGTTCTTCAGAGTAGTTGTTGAATCTGTGCTTGTATATGGATCTCTGACTTAGACTCTCACCAAGAGATTTAGGTATATGCTGGATGGTGCCTACACCAGAATGTTACTTGCAGTGCTCAACATCTCTTGCGGGGAGCATCCAACAACATAGCAGTTATATGGGAATGTACCAACTTACTCTCATCAACCATCCAAGAGTGGAGATTGAGGCTTGCTGGTCATTGGAGAATTCTTTTACTTGTTTCAGTCATTTGACTGTGGCCATGTTTGAGCACCACCTTTAGTCGAGTAAACTGACCCCAGGACTTATTCTTTGTAAGCCTAGTACTTATTCTATTGGCCTCTTATGCTGAACCGCTAAGTTACAGGGACTAAACACACCAGCATTGGTTGTCAAGCGATGTTGGGGAGACAAACACAGACACACAAACATATATATATATATATATATGTTTCTGTCTACCAAATCTTTCAGTTTCTGCCTACCAAATCCACTCACAAGGCTTTGGTTGGCCCAAGGCTATAGTAGAAAACACTTGCCCAAGGTGCCATGCAGTGGGACTGAACCCGGAACCATGTGGTTCATAAGCAAGCTACTTACCACTCCTATGCAAAGAAGAACTTGTGAATAATGTGTTGCTGTGGACACCAAATCCTGTTGCCACAGTGGCTGGAAGACCACGGAAGATGTATATACAACAGCTTGCAGAAGATGGTGGATGCCAAGTTGAAGACCTAAAACCATTAATGGAAGATTGGGAGGGATGGAGAAAGTTAGTCAGGCTGGCCCAGACAATCAGCCTGACTGGATGATACCTTAATAAAAACCATAAAAAAAAACTTCTGCTGTAATGTGTCTACTCTCTTATACCAAACAAATTTTCTCCAAGTTTGCTGAGCGCTACCTAAGCGTGCACTGATGATTGAAATGATTCTGTCAACAGGTACTGTCTCCTGCAGAATGAGTTATTGCACTCATTCCCTGGCTTGTTGTCAATTACACTCTCAAAGCATTCAACAAATCCACATCTGGATTGGCTTAAAGACAGTCGAAGATTCGTAACTGACTAATCCATTACAGTTAACCAAATACTACGACAGTTGAGTACATAGCAACTTGTTTGATATTAAATATTATTTTATACAGAAAATAAAAGAGAGAAATACTTCAGATATCAAAATAAAAAAAAACAAAGAAAGCTCGAAACTGTTTTATAATATTAAATATTTTTTATTATATCAAAATGTTAAATTTCAAAAAAAAAAAAAAAAAACAGTAAGAAAAGAAAGGAAAAATAAAAGAAGAGAAAATGACATTCTTGTTTATTGTCGAAAAGTATATTTAGATATATTCAGTTTAGAATCAAATTTAAAAAATAATTAAAGAATACAGGACAAGAAACACTATTCAGTGAGCTGTGAACAGTTGTAGAAAGAAACAATGACATTCCAGACAGACGCTCTTAACAACACTGACAAATATATGACATGAGAAAAGTAAAAAACATTATACTTATTCATGTACCATTCCGTTTATTAATCACTATACATCACACAGACAGCAGCGCTTTGGTCTTGACTGTTATTCTCTTTTGCAATTCAATTTCATAGAATTTGATAATGCAATAATGGTATAAGTTATAGTTGTGAAATATGGAACCGATCCTAGAGAATAAAAGAATTGTATGTATGTGTGTGTGTGCATTTGAGTGTGTTTGTGTGTGTGTATGTATGTATGTATGTATGTATGTATGTATGTATGTATGTATGTATGTATGTGTATGTATGTATGTATGTGTGTATGTATGTATGTATGAATGTATGTATGTATGTGTGTATGTATGTACATATGTATGTGTGTATGTACGTATGTATGTGTGTTTGTATGTATGTATGTATGTGCGTATGTATGTGTGTATGTGTGTATGCATGTATGTGTGTATGTATGTCTTTGTGTATGTGTGTCTTTGTGTATGTGTGTATGAATGCATGCATATACGTATAGATATATGCATGTTTTACTGTACATATGTATGTATGCATACATGTATGTGTGTATGTATCTATGCATGTATGTATGTAACATATATGTATGAATGTATCATATGTGTGTATGTATCTATGAATGTATGTATGTATGCATGTATGCATATATGCATGTATGTATGGTGATATATCTATGCATATATGTATGTATGAATATATGTATGTATATGTGTATGTATGTTTTATGTATGTATGTATGTATGTATGTATGTATGTATGTATGTATGTATGCATGTATGTATGTATGAATATATATATGTATGTATGTATGTATTGTGTGTGTGTATGTATATATCTATGTACATATCTATGTATGAATATATATATGTATGTATGTATTGTAATATATTTATAAATGTATGTATGTATATATGTATATATGTATGCATGTGCATATGTATGTTTGAATATATATATGTTTGTATGTATTGTAATATATTTATAAATGTATGTATGTATGTATGTGCATATGTATGTATTGTAATATATTTATAAATGTATGTATGTATATATGTATATAAGTATGTATGTGCATATGTATGTTTGAATATATATATGTATGTATGTATTGTAATATATTTATAAATGTATGTATGTATGTGCATATGTATGTATGAGTATATATATGTATGTATTGTAATATATTTATAAATGTATGTATATATGTATATAAGTATGTTTGTGCATATGTATGTTTGAATATATATATGTATGTATGCATTGTAATATGTCTATAAATGCATGTATGTATGTATGTGTGTGTGTATGTGTGTGTGTATGTATGTATGTATGTATGTATGTATGTATGTTGTATGTATGTATGTATGTATGTATATGTATGTATGCATTTGTGTATGTATGCATGTACATATGTATAATGCAAGAAATTATATATTTTCAGTTATGGAAAGAAGCAATGTTAAGTTTCATTCACTTTGAAGATGGAAAAAAAAATGAAAAAAAAAAAAGCAAAGAAATTCTAGTTCATATAATGGAATATTTTCATTGCAATTAAATCAAATCTGAGTAAATTTTGAGCAGAGCTAATATAGTTAATATTGCTAAATAAAATAAACAGTTAAAAATAATATAGTTAAATATAATGTATGAACTATATATTTTCTAGATAGCCTCAGAATGTTAAAAACCACTTTTAAAATGATTAGCAATGCATATTAGTTGCAAATATTCCTAGATTGCTGTTGTTTTTGCTGTTGTTGTTATTTCCTTGATTCAAAGTAAAAATTGGTTGGGCATGGTGGTGTGGTTAAGAAGCTTGTTTTGTAACCATGTGGTTTCAGGTTCAGTCGCACTGTGTGGCAGCTTCGGCAAATGCCTTCTTCTATGGTGCTGGGACAAGCAATGAGTTGCGAGTGAATTTCGGTTGACAGAAATTGTATGGAAGCCCATTGTGTGTGTGCATACGTGTGCACGTGTGTGTGTGTTTGCATGCATGTGTGACTCCCACTCCCACCTTGTCCTCTACCATTTGGCAACTGGTGTTGGTGTGTTTACATCCCTGTAACTTAGTAGTTCAGCAATAGAGATTGATAGACTAAGTACCAGAGTACTGGAGGTCAGTTTGTTCGACTATACCCTTTCGGGTGGTGCTCCAGCATGGCTGCAATCCACTGATTGAAACAAGTAAGAGATAACAATTTCAATGACAGCTTCAAAATATTGGTTTCAAATTTTAGCACAAAGCTGGGAAATTTGGGGGTGGGAGTGAGTCGATTATGTCCACCCCAGTGCTCAAATGGTACTTATTTTATCCTTTTCTTTTCTACTCTAAGCACAAGGCCTGAAATTTTCGGCGAGGGGGCCAGTTGATTAGATCGACCCCAGTATGCAACTGGTACTTAATTTATTGACCCCAAAAGGATGAAAGGCAAAGTCGACCTCAGTGGAATTTGAACTCAGAACATAAAGACAGACAAAATACTGCCAAGTATTTTCCCCGGTATGCTAATGTTTCTTATTTCTTTATTGCCTACAAGAGGCTAAACATGGAGGGGACAAACAAGGACAGACAAGGAGATTAAGTCGATTACATTGACTCCAGTGCATAACTGGTACTTAATTTACCGACCCCGAAAGGATGAAAGGCAAGGTCGACCTCGGCGGAATTTGAACTCAGAACGTAACGGCAGAGTTCAAATTCCACTCAACTGATGCAGGTAGTTTGTTCCATGCTTCAGCAACTCTGAATGGAATTTGAACTCAACTTTGTCTTTCATCTTCTTGGAGTCCATAAAAAAAAAATGGTACTTACTTTATTGACCCCCAAGAGAATGAAAGGCAAAGTCGAGTTCAAATTCCACTCAGAGTTGCTGAAGCATAGAACAAACTACCTGCATCAGTTGTTAGTTGCTGAGACATTGCATCCTTTAAAACCTCCATGCTTCCTGAAATTTGCTAACACTATACCTGATATCCCACCGCCCATACACATGCACACATGTATATCATGATTCATACACTGTTCACTTTCCTGACTTTTGTATATAATTCTATGTACTGAGCATGCACCTTTGATGAGTTGTAGTGCACCTGAGCACTATACACAATAATTTCATTATTATTACTATTATTATAAGACCAACGAGCTGGCAGAATCATTAGCACGCTGGGCGAAATGCTTAGCTGTATTTCACTATGTTCTGAGTTCAAATTCCACTGAGATCGACTTTACTTTTCATCCTTTTGGGGTTGATAAATTAAGTACCAGTTGCGTACTGGGGTCAATCTAATCGTCTGTCCCCCACTCCCTAAAAATTTCGGGCCTTGTGCTTAAAGTAGAAAAGATTATTATAAGATCAACTCAGGGTAGTGAGCCAGCAGAATTGTTAGCACGCTGACGAAATGCTTAACTATTTTGCCCGTCTCTACATTCTGAGTTCAAATTCCACCAAGGTCGACTTTACCATTCATCCTTTTGGGGTCAATAAACTAAGTACCAGTTGTGTACTGGGTCGATGTAATTGACTATACCCCTCCCCCAAATTTCAGGCCTTGTGCCTATAATAGAAAGGGTTATTATATGATCAACTTTGCTCTTTATCCTTATGGGGTCGAAAAATAAACACTAGATGAGCACTGAGGTTGATATAATCGATATGTCCGGCCCTTGAAATTGCTGGCCTTGTGCCAAAAATTGAAACCATTATTAATTTACAGAGCAAAGTGGTGAGCTGCTAGATTGTTAGTTCACTGGACAAAATTCATAGCAGCATTTTGTCAGTCTTAACATTTTGAGTTCAAATTCCACTGAGATAAACATCGCGCAGGAGTGGCTGTGTGGTAAGTAGCTTGCTTACCAACCACATGGTTCCGGGTTCATTCCCACTGTGTGGCACCTCGGGCAAGTGTCTTCTACTATAGTCTCAGGCTGACCAAAGCCTTGCGAGTGGATTTGGTAGACGGAAAACTGAAAGAAGCCCGTCGATATATGTATATAGATATATATATGTATATATATATATATATATATATATATATATATATATATATATTATATATATATATATATATATCAGTCTATCTACTATTATCTATCTATAATATAATATATATATATATATACTTATATATATATAGTATATAATATATTATATATATAAGTATGTGTTGTGTGTATATGTTTGTGTGTCTGGTTTGTCCTCCCCAACATCGCTTGGCAACCAATGCTGGTGTGTTTACGTCCCCCATAGCTTAGCGGTTCGGCAAAAGAGACCAATAGAATAAGTACTAAGCTTACAAAGAATAAGTCCTGGGGTCGATTTGCTTGACTAAAAGCAGTGCTCCAGCATGGCCACAGTCAAATGACTGAAACAAGTAAAAGAGTATTGCTTTTTACTCTTCTGTGGTTGCTAAAACATGTACCAAACAAGTACTGGAGTCAATACAATTGACTAAAAATCCCACCTGCAAAATTCCAGGCCTTGTGCACATTGTAGAAAAGTATTTGCTCTGATTTCTTACATTAAGAAATCAAATGCCATGAACCTCAACTTTCTCTTCCAGTCCTCTGGGGCTATTTAAAAATACAAATCAAGTACAGGGGTTCACATAATTAACTAACCCCTGCCCCTCAAAGTCAGTAGTTTTATGTCTAGATTAGGGATAATTTATTCTTTTATTCTTTTATTCTTTTACTTGTTTCAGTCATTTGACTGTGGCCATGCTGGAGCACCACCTTTAGCCGAGCAAATCGACCCCAGGACTTGTTCTTTGTAAGCCAACTACTTATTCTATTGGTCTCTTTTGCCGAACCGCTAATGTTATGGGGATGGTAAACACACCAGCATTGGTTGTCAGGCAATATTGGATGGGGACAAACACAGACACAGACACACACACATGCGTACATACATATATATATATATAATATATATAGTATATATATATATATATATACACGACGGGCTTCTTTCATTTTTCTCTACCAAATCCATCACAAGGCTTTGATCAGCCTGAGGTTATAGTAGAAGACAAAACACTTCCCCAAAGTGCCATGCAGTGGGACTGAACCGAAAACCACGTGGTTGGTAAGCAAGCTCCTTACCACACAGCCACTCCTGCACCTACAATTTCTGTATAATATGATTAACATCATCTGTAAATTATGTACCTACTAGTGTCTACTAGGCATAACTATTACTAACATTACTATACATAACTTGTTGACTTTTTAGGAATATGAAATTACTAAGAGGATTGAATTCTCAGGCTCTTTGCTTCTGTCCCTTTTAGTCACCTCTTCTGCCATGCAGGGAATACAGCAACTGCCTTCTACTGTTTCCCCAGTCGCAGAGGGGTTTGCTAGTTAAACCATAGCTGGGACCCTTACAGGTGCTACCACTCCAGACCAGAGTAGACCTGGAAAGAATTGTGGCTAAGAGGTGGTTCTACACTCCTCAAAGAGCCTGAAACCAGGGCCCCAGGGTCATACCAGCTGGTAAATGAATGGAATGCCTGGTGTGGGCCTTGTTGTGGCTACTTTCTCCTACAAAAATGGGGAATAGGCCTGGGTGTATAAAAAGAAAATAACAGTCTGGTGACCCTGTTGGTGCTGGTGCCATGTGAAAAGAGTCACATGAAGAGCACTGGTGATGGTGACATGTAGAATGTTCTAGTACTGGTGCCTTGTAAAAAGCACTGCTGTTGGTATATATATATATCTCCTGAGCGCCTATTAATAATAATACTGTAATTGTTCCTGTTGTTGTTGTTTTTTTGTTTCCCTTTGGATTAAAATTATATATATATATATTATTATATATATATATATCTATATCTATCTATATATCTATATCTATATATCTATATCTATATATCTATATCTATATCTATATCTATACTATATCTATATCTATATATCTATATCTATATATGTATATATATCTATATATATATATATATATTAATATATATATATATATATATATGTTTATATATAAATACATACATACATACGTGGGTGACCAAGTTAGTAGTGGAGGTGGATGCACAGAGAGTATCACCACTAGAATACGAATAGCCTGGGCAAAGTTCAGAAAGCTCCTACCCCTACTGGCGACAAAGGGTCTCTCCCTCAGAGCGAAAGGTAGATTGTATGATGTGTGTGCGAACTGCCATGCTTCACGGTAGAAACATGGGCTTGACTGCAGAGGACATGCGTAGACTTGAAAGAAATGAAGCTAGCATGATCCGCTGGATGTGTAATGTCAGTGTGCACACACGACAGAGTGTAAACACCCTGAGAGAAATGCTGGATATAAGAAGCATCAGATTGTGTGTGCAAGAGCGACGCTGCGATGGTATGGTCATGTGCTGTGGATGGATGAGGAGAGATGTGTGAAGAAGTGCCACTCCCAAACAGTTGAAGGTATCAGGGGGAGAGGTAGACCCAGGAAGACATGGGATGAGGTAGTCAAGCATGACCTCAGAGCGTTGGGCCTCACTGAGGCAATGGCGAAGGACCGAGATCTCTGGAGATATGCTGTGACTGCAAAGACCCGGGCTGCTTCCTGCGTCAGTTCCGCATAGCCCCTGCCCATTCGAAGTACCCCGGATCCCAGAACGTTCCGCTGTGCTTGAGGAGACCTGTTGAGTCAAGTACATGAACATGAACATGAACGTCGAAATAAATATCAATGGAATTGATATGATGTGATGCCTGTGCCAGTGACACATAAAAAGCACTATCCGAACGTGGCCGATGCCAGCGCCGCCCCGACTGGCTTCTGTGCCGGTGGCACATAAAAAGCACCATCCGAACGTGGCCGATGCCAGCACTGCCCCGACTGGCTCCTGTGTGCCGGTGGCACATAAAAAGCACTATCCGAACATGGCCGATGCCAGCGCCGCCCCGACTGGCTTCTGTGCTGGTGGCACATAAAAAGCACCATCCGAACGTGGCCGATGCCAGCGCTGCCCCAACTGGGTCCTGTGCCGATGGCACATAAAAAGACCATCCGAACGTTGCCAGTGCCGCCTTCGCTGGCTTCCGTGCCGCTGGCACGTTAAAAGCTCCTACCGATCGTGACCGATGCCGGACCCCCCCTGGCACCTGTGCAGGTGGCACGTAAAAAGCACCCACTATACTCGCGGAGTGGCGTTAGGAAGGGCATCCAGCCGTAGAAACTCTGCCAGATCAGACTGGAGCCTGGAGCAGCCCCTGGCTTCCCAGACCCTGGTCGAACCGTCCAACCCGTGCTAGCGCGGAAAACGGACGTTAAACGATGATGATGATGATGATGATGAAGTTTGTGTGTGTGTGTGTGCGTGTATATGTATATATATATGTTTATGTGTGTGTGTGTGCTTGTGTATGCATGTGTATGTATATATATATTTATTTATATATATATGTATATACACACACATATATATGTATATATATACATATGTATATGTATATATATATATATGTAGGTGTATATATCTATATATATATCTATATCTATCTTTATATTATATATATATATTATATATATATATAGTGTATATATATGTATATGTATGTATGTATGTTTACATTATATCTTTGAATGTAATTTATTAGAGAAGCCATATCTAGTCACTATTCATTATGGCTTGTGAATGTTCATATGGTGTCCTTCCCATTAGAATATATAACAGATACTTATCTGAAAACAGATAGAAAAAAAAATAGCTGCATTCGATTTCAAAATAGGTTTTATTCTTGATAATAAAATCTTTCTTTACATCAGAAGTTTTGACTTGTTATGTAAGAAATAATTCATTATCGAAACTAAAAACTGTTTTCAAAATGAATAAGCTACTTTCTTTGTGTTTTAATTCAGGTGTCCGTAGTCTATCAAATTAACATTTTGAGGTGTATTGATGCTGTCCAATGTGAAGTATCTTACTCTTTTACTCTTTTACTGGTTTCAGTTATTTGACTGCGGCCATGCTTGGTCACCGCCTTTAATCGAACAAATCGACCCCAGGACTTATTCTTTGTAAGTCTAGTACTTATTCTATTGGTCTCTTAGGCCCAACCGCTAAGTTACGGGGATGTAAATGCACCAGCATCGGTTGTCAAGCGATGTTGAGGGAACAAACACAAACACACAAACACACACACACACACATATAATTATTTACATATATCAGGCATTAGGAAGGGCATCCAGCTGTAGAAACTCTGCCAAATCAAGATTGGAGCCTGGTGCAGCCATCTGGTTCACCAGCCCTCAGTCAAAATCGTCCAACCCATGCTAGCATGGAAAGCAGACGTTAAACGATGATGATGATGATGATGATGATGATACGACAGGCTTCTTTCAGTTTCCATCTACCAAATCTATTCACAAGGCTTTGGTCAGCCCGAGGCTGTAGTAGAAGACACTTGCCCAAGGTGTCACGCAGTGGGACTGAACCTGGGACCATGTGTATGGTAAGCAAGCTATTTTATTTCAAAATTTTGCCATAAAGGCATGATGTAAAGTAGCTTGTGGGCTGGACAAAAACATTGATGAGATGAATGATGAAAAAGGATGATATTGATGGGGGAAGACAAAAAACGCCCACTGATTTTTTGCTTCTCTAAAACATTTTTCTTTTTTTGTTTTACACAGGAAAAAAACAAAACGAGGTATTAAACCTCTTACTTCAGTTCTTACAATTAATAGTCCATTACAAATTGAGGCACTGAGCCTCTTACATGAGGGAACCTGTGGAAGAGGTAGACCCAGGAAGACCTGGGATGAGGTGGTGAAGCATGACCTTTAAACATTGGGCCTCACTGAAGCAATGACTAGTGACTGGGACCTTTGGAAATATGCTGTGCTTGAGAAGACTTGGCAAGCTCAAGTGAGACCATAACCTTGTGGCCTATGCCAGAGATGTAACCAGCCCACTTATGCATATCTTTCCTTCTTTGGACACTAAACTCTGCTTGCGAAGACCTGTTGAGGCAAGTGAAATCGAAATCAAATTCGATGACTGGCATCCGTGCTAGTGGAGCACTAAGAGTACCATACGCGTGTGATCGTTGCCAGTGCAACAAACTGGCCTCCCTGCCAGTGGCACGTAAAAAACGCCATTCGAGCGTGATTGTTACCTGCGTTGCCTTACTGGCACTTGTGCTGGTGGCATGTGAAAAAACATTCAAGCGAGGTCGTTGGCAGTGCTGCTGGACTGGCTCCTGTTCCGGTGGCACATAAAAAGTACCATTTGAGCATGGCCATTGCCAGTACCGCCTGACTGGCCCTCGTGCCGGTCGCATGTAAAAGCACCCACCACACTCTCAGAGTGGTTGGCGTTTGGAAGGGCATCCAGCTGTAGAAACTCTGCCAGATCAGATTGGAATCTGGTGCAGCCATCTAGTTCGCCAGACCTCAGTCAAGTCATCCAACCCATGCTAGCATGGAAAGTGGACGTCAAACGATGATGATGTCGATGATGAAGAATAAGATAGTTATTTAAATATTGATATTATCAAGTAGCCAGCATGGGAAAACAAACCTTCAAAGGTAATAATTATTATTAAAATTATAATTTAGGGTATCTAAGAGATACCACCACGCTGGAAATAGCAGCCAAAACTTGACTCTAAAACCACATTAAATGTTCATACAGCACCTGTAATATGTAGGTGCTGTTTAATGCAGCAAAATAAAAACAAAATACTCTACTTTAAGAAGTAACGATCCATTTTGGACACAATAGAAACTTTCTTTTAACAACAGTTACTTAACAAAAATTACAGTAAATTCTCCAGACTAAATAGTAAAGCAGTTTCCATTATTATTTATTTATTTATTTATTTTCTTCGGGATGCCGAATAGTTGACAGTAACGGATGAGAGGGAGTTTATTGTAAGTTTAAAATCTTCTGTTGAGGAATAAAGGGAACTTGCAGAGTAGTCTCCCTTACATCATACGTCGTCGCCGTAGTATTAAAAAGCATGTTATTTAATTAATCTGTATATAATAATACTTAATTCTAAAGAATGTTACGATATTATTTACGGATTATTTTAATATAAAGAATGTTTATCTTCTATCTTTCACTTGTTTCAGTAATTTAGAAAGTGGCCATGCTGGGGCACCCTATTAATGAATTTTTAGTCGATGCATCGATCCGGGTCCTTTTTATTTTTTTAAAACTTGGTATTTATTCTATCGGCTCTTTTTGACGCACTGCTTGGTAACAGGGACGTAACACAGCAAACCGGTGTGTATATATATATATATAATATATATATATATATATTATACACACACACACAAACGTACATACATATAATCATATATATAGATAGATAGATAGATAGGTAGATAGATAGATAGATAGATAGATAGATAGATAGATAGATAGATAGATAGATAGATAGATAGATAGATAGATAGATAGATAGATAGATCGCTGCTATTATGCAAAAGAATCGTAAGCCTAAATTGTTGCTTTTCCAGAAAACAGAAATAGTTTCACCATTCCATAACAAAACCATTGTATTACACTTTGACAATTTTTCATATCTTAGCATCTGAAGCAGCTGGAGATATGCTAGTTTAACTAAAAGAACCGGCTATAGCAAGAAAATATAAATATTGAAAAAAAACCCATTTAGCCAAATTTGGACATACGATAGTTTAACATAACAGCAAAAAAAAAAAAAAAAAATATATATATATATACACCAAATTACACCAAAATCTCAGACAATAACAAATAATATCGTATTTATTGTCTGTGAAAATTATAGCATATAAAACACTTTGATAAAAAATTATACCTACTTTTCTGACGAAAACAATGCCGTTCTAAACATTTTGTCGCATGTGTATATATACATATATATATATATACAATATAATATATACATACACACACACAACATATATATATATGTATTGTATAAATATTTATGTGTTGTCTTTGTTTCTGCGTTTGTTCCCGCCCCACCACATGCTTGGCAACCGATGTTGGTGTGTTTCGTATGCGTAAACTAGCGGTTCGGCAACAAAGGGGTGATAGAATAAGTAATCGGAGGATCACAAAGAATAGGTTCCTGGGTCGATTTCTTCAACTAAAACCCGTTAGGTGGCGCTCCAGCATGGCCGCAGTCAAGTGATTGAAACAAGTAAAAAAAAACCATATATATGTATGTATATATATATATATATTATATATAATATATATATATATATATATATATATATATATATATATCGATATATGCGAAAGGATGCTTTCACTTTCCGTCTATCAAATCCACTCACAAGGCCCAAAGCTATAGTAGAAGATACCCGTTCAAGGTGCCTCGCACTGGAATTGAAATTGGAACCCTGTAGTAGGGAAGGAAGCTTCTTACCTCACAGCCACACCTACACCTATATCAGTTATTTTGATTAAAGCAAAACGTTTGATATGCAGGTTTTAATAAATAGGAATTCATCGTTACAATATTTACTTCAATTGCAGTATTCCGTCTGTCCTTACGTTCTGAGTTCAAATTCCGCCGAGGTCGACTTTAAAATAATAATGAAATTATTGTATACAGTGCTCAGGTGCACCACAACTTGTCAGAAAGTGAATATAAAGTACATGCAGTAGTGTAGAAATGTCTGGAAAGTGAACATGCTTGTGTGTGTATCAAGTGTAGTGTTGGCGAATCTCAGGAAGCATGGAAGTTTTGAAGGATGCTCGACAACTAACAACCGATGCCGGCAGTTTGTTCCCGCTTCAGCAACTCTCAGCGTGAAAAAATGTTTCCTGAAGTCATGGGAGCTGTGCTGTTTTCTTACTTGTAAATATGTCCACGGGTGTTAGATGGGTGAGTTTGAAGAGGTGCTCAGAGTTATTGTTTGTGCGATGGTTGATAAATCTATGGGTGTCTGCCAAGTCAGCTGCCAGACGTCGGAGTTTCAATGTGTCCATGCCCAGGGAAGTAAGGCGTTCAGGATATGGGCAAGAGATGTCCTGGGCAAGATAGGGGTTCCAGACCGGTGATGCAAATTCCAGGTGAGGTCTTACCATAGCTATATAAAGCCGCAGATAGATAGCCGGAGAGCGGCTCACAAAGGATTTGGTGAGTGATGCCAAGACACCCTCAGCCTTCTTGACAATTTTAGTGATGTGTTTTGTCCAACGCAAATCACTCGACAATAACACCCAGGTCACGTTCACTTGAAGACTTTTTGAGACTATGTTGTGGAGGGAGTAGGTGGACGCTGGGTTTCTCCTCCCAAAATGCATGTGGTACATTTGTCCACAGCCAGCTTGAGTTGCCAGTCCATGATCCACTGCTGCATTGTGTCCGGTCTGCTTGCAATAGAGATCCATAGTGTACAGGATTTGACCTCTTTATTTCGAGGTACAGCTTGATGTCATCTGCATATTTCAGCACTGTGGCATTCTTTAAGTGGCATCTATGTCATTAACATATGCAACAAATAAAAGGGGGCCAAGAACAGATCCCTGCGGCACACCAGATGTCATCTCATAGGGCGAAGAGTGCTGTCCTAGAACTGTAACAACCTCTTTTCGGCCGAAAATAAAGGACTTTAACCAGTTATAGAGTTCGTCTCTTACACCCAACGCAGAAAGCTTCACCATAAGTCTTTTGTGTGGCACAGAGTTAAAAGCCTTAGCAAAGTCCAGGTAAACAACATCCACCCAGGATCCGCGATCAGTGATTTGGGTAACGTCCTCAAGAAACTCGATGAGTTGATTACAGCAGCTGGAGTTAGGAATAAATCCGAATTGTGACGGCTGGATGAGGCTGTGAGACTTCCAGAAGTTCCAGAGGGTTTCTCTGATACAGGATTCCATCAGTTGGCGATGCAGCTAGTAAGCTGACGGGGGCGATAGTTGACAGGCGATGTGCGGTCGCCTTTTTTGAACAGAGGGATGACACTGGCAGTTTTCCACTGTTCTGGAGTAACACCATTGTCAAGACAGAATTGGAAGAATAGAGAAAGTTGGCCTAGAAAAGTACCCACCGCGTTTGAGAAGTAGGTATGTAACACCATCGAGACCAGGAGAGGCATAATTGCGTTTATTCTTTAGGTGGCGTTGCAGCATTGCTGGTGTAAATTGCATAGAAGATATAGAGTCCGATGTCAGTGGTGATGATGATGGAACATTTTGGTCTTCGACAGTAAAGATGCCGGCATAGCATCCAGCAATGATTTCTGCACATTCTTCGGGATTGCCAGTAATCTGTCCTGTGTGGGGATTGCGAAGGTGACCAACAGGACAGTGGGGTCTCTGCTTTGAGTGCACATACTTCCAGAACCCTTTGCTGTCAGGGTTAGCTGCAATGCGTTGTTCAAATTCAAGCACTGCCTTTTTTGTCGCCTGCTTGAGGTGGTTGGCTGACCTATTGCGCTTTTTCCTGTTGCTCTCTGATTTGTGCAACTTGTATTCCCGTTCAGCATTACGGCGTTCTTTCCTGGCAAGTCAGACTGCTGCAGTCTCCCAAATTGCAGTCTCCCAGACTTTGCCTTTCATCCTTTCGGGGTCGATAAATTAAGTACCAGTTGCGTACTGGGTTCGATCTAATCGACTGCCCCAACCCCGCCAAAAAAAAATACAATTTCGGGCCTTCTGCTTGGAGTAGAAAAGAAAATTTACTTCAGTTGTCATAAATACAAGATGTCTTGCAAACAACTTGCACATGCAAGTGCTACCAGTCGAGAACTCCACATACCGGAAGCCAGCAAGTGTATGGGGGTCATCAGGAGAGAATGCGCGCCGTTTCGGGGCCTACCTCTCGACGGCATCACTGCGCACCGGCCCCACTCACTGATCTAGCGTAAGCTAGATCAACTGTTTATTGAATATCGCTCATTGTCTCTTTTTAACCAAATCCAGTGACTAGCCTTCTCCACAGTAGTTTGGATGTTGGTCATGGTGGTATTTACTTTACGATGAGTTAGGCCTAACGATAACAACAGTCGTCTCACACTGTGTCCAAGAAACCCTCTACATCCAATTTCTTTATTAGCCACATGGGCCCAAACATAGAGGGGGACAATACAGCCTGATTGGGGTCAGACACACAATGATTATATGACTTTTAAAATTTTACAAAATATAATGAAATCGAATGAAATCGAATGAGATACAACAAGGACGAAATACAAACATGAGATGAAGCAGAGAGATGGCTTACGCTCCGACCCCACGAGCCCCATTCTCCTACTGAAACTTTTGTATGCAGACTTATGACATGTTCACGAGGAATCTTTCATTCCCAGCACCCTCGCAACATGCAACCATCTTTCTTTGAACATTTTCTTTGACAGGCATCTTCTTTCCAGCCTCACCTTCCTTTAAGGTGGGAGATAAAATATTTCACCAACCCGAGACCGGAGATGAGGTTGCCTGTCGCTAAACCTTTCATTCGCGACTTCCATACCACCTCTTTCGCTATTGCTACTACTGCGAGAAAACATTGCTTACCTTCTTTCGTGAGGAAATCCGGCGGGTCAATTTTTACGATTGACTCAGACGACAGCTGTACTCTTCCCGAAGCTGACAGCAGATGTTCGGCATAAACCCACACTTCAGACACTCCCGGACACTGAACAATAGCGTGCAGGACAGTTTCCCTATACCGTCCGCATCTTGGACAGTCGGCAGTGGTGGTTCGACCGTGTCGTGCGAGCTTATCCCGAACGGGTAAGGCTCCTCGGTAACATTGCCAGGCCAGAGATTTTTGGAAATTATCCAAACACCCCAGCCCGAACGTCCTTCGGAACAGACTGTCTAACTGGTTATCTCCGAGACCTAGGGTTTCCTCTAGGGTATCGTCGTTCCCAGCCTCTACCAACCTGCTATAGAAAAATGTGGTGGTACCAAAACCGCTAGCATTACCCGAGCGATGGAACTGTAGGAGTGCTTTACGGCACTCCGTAAACCATGTACCCAACCTCGTTCTACGAAGGAACCAGCTTTCTTGTCCACTAAAACTAGTGAACCTGAGAAACATCCGTTTCGCGAGCGGAGACCACACCTGTTCACCATTCAGGAGTAGCCAGAGATGCCTCAACCTCAGCGCATGTTTGCGCATCAACAGCCAAAGCATCCCCAGTCCTCCATTCAACGGCGTCTGGCAGCAGATAGAACGCCTCACGAGAGGAGTGGTGCCCTTCCACAAAAAGCGGAAGATCTGCCTCTCCAGCTTGCTCAACCACGAACCGGGACAGGGCACGGCGGTTAGGCGGTAAATGATGACCGATGCGATAAACATATTGGCCACCTACGCCCTCCCTTTCGACTTCGATTGGAAAATGCTCCGCTTTCCAGCCTGCGTCTTCACATTCCTCCAAGAGGTTTGCATAACGGTCAGTCTTTCGATCCCGAGCGGTGTCCATGTTATCTTCACGAAGAACAGTTAACTCGACTAGATTCACAACTTTTTTTTCCTTTACACCACATTAAAATGTCCGGTTTTTTCATAACTGGGATGGGAAAGAGTTCCTGGCTCCCTTGTATATCTGTAGTCACTTCCCAATAGCCGTTCCACTTATCATCGCTCACAGGAAGTTTGTTGTTCTTCTTGAAACGGACATGCTGTCCTGAGCGCACGAAGGTAATGAAATCTTTAGTCGGTACTTTCAGCGGTTTTTTTCACTGTTGTTGAGATCAATTTGGTTCTTTATAGCATTGAAGATGACCTTAAGGACCAGTTTGTGTCTCCATGTATACCTGTTCAATTCTAATGAACGGTTGGAAAGAATATGTTTCAGTGTTCCGACCTTTCCGCATTTGCATATATCATTCTCTGAGGCGTTCCATCTTACTAGATTTGTAGGTGATGGCAAAACATCATAGGATGAACGAATCAGAAATATGTAAGGGCCCGGAGAAGGCAAACTGAAGGGCTGCCCCGGGCGGCACACACTTTAGCTACACTAGTGTATACGTGTGTGTGTGTGTGGAGGGGGAATAATTGATGTAAATCCATCGAAATAAAACAAGGTTTACTGCGGTATTCATCCGAAGATAATATCTCTTTTGGACCTGTTGTGTTTAAAAATACAAACTATTTCGGTAATAAACGAAAATATTTCATCAGCAGCAGGTGAGAACGTTAGATGCGCATTTCTGCTTCGTTAGATTTTATCAGCAGCATGCACTCACTGCCAGCAGAATGTTACGACGAAATCTGTGGCCACCAATATGGAAAAAGAATGACTGAACAATCACTGGGGTTGCGATTAGCTGTCCAGCTCAGTGGTCTCCAAACTTTTCTTAGTGATTCTCAACAGCAGTTCCCAACAGTGGCTTCCAACCCTTCTATTTCAATAAGTTTTCCCACGGATTCCTTTTAATATGCTTATCCTTATGGATATGTGGAGGGGCAATGGCCCAATGGTTCGGGCAGCGGACTCACGGTCGTAGGATCGTGGTTTCGATTCCCAGACCGAGCGTTGTGAGTGTTTATTGAGCGAAAACACCTAAAGCTCCACGAGGCTCCGGCAGGGGTGGTGGCGAGCCCTGCTGTACTCTTTCACCACAACTTTCACTCTTTCTTCCTGTTTCTGTTGTACCTGTATTTCAAAGGGTCACCCTTGCCACACCTAACCCTAACCCTAACCTTAACCCTGATAAATTGTTTCATGATTTTACTGATGAGTAAAGTCAGAGAGATAGGCCTGTCACTTTTAGTTATTGCCCCGCTTCCTCTTTTCTGAAGAGAACATATATTTGCCTTCTTTTAACATTTAAGGAAGTTTACCACATTGCAAAAGCGTCGCTAATTGTCGAGAATCAAGACCACAAAGTTATAATATTTTGGACTTACGAAACGCACCACAAGCCACTGCTCTACACCATCCTGACAGGAAATGTGGAGTGGAAGAGAGCGAGTGCTCGTAAAAGACGTTGAGGACTGACAACACCAAAAAAATGAACTGGAAAATCGAACCTGGTTGATTGCATGCATGCAGCACAACACAGAGGGAACCGGTGAGGCTTGGCAAGCTAACACCTGAACACAGACAGCACATCAGTGTCTAACATTACATCCACCTTTATGTCAACATAATCGATGGGTGTCACTTATCTGTATAGAGGTGTATTAATGAAAAACTCTTCTGGTTTATTTATTTGTATATCCCTGCGAGAGGACGAAAAAACCTCGGAATTGTTTATTCAGCGTTTCACTTATCCATTTAGGGCTTGCAGTCAGTGAGCTATTTTGTTGCACACTAAGGCTGATGTTTTGCAAATTTATCGAAAGCCTTATAATTCGTCTTATATTCGTTCATCTTATATTTACGGGTTTCTCTTTTAAGTTTATCTTTTTCATGGAAGAGCCTGAGTTTGTTTTCGGTCTCAAACGGAAACCTTGCTGAGAGGGACATCTTGCTTAGGTTCATTTAAATTTTAAATGTAATATCTTTTTCTTTGTCTCATAAGGACATGTCAGCTTCTAGGAATTTTATGTGTGTATGTGTGTGTGTGTGTGTGTGTGTGTGTGTGTGTGTGTTGTGTGTGAGTGTATGTGTGTCGTGTTGTCTTCTATCAGCGCCGCTCCTTGCCTTTTTAATACATATTTCTAACGCTGACGCGGACAGTTTCTCTTTTTATCAATATTTCCTACACCGCACCTCATATTCCGCGACTACCTCACTTCTTTCTTCTATCTTTTCCTTCTCTCTTTCATCTCCCTTTCTTCTTTCATTCTCTAAATGCTTAAAACCTATATTCCTTTTATCTTCCTCCCACCTTCAGTTATTCTTTTATTTTTCTTGATGAAGGACTCGCATCCGAAATGCTAAGACTCTTATCTTTTTAAGCGTCAAGCAAATAGAACAATTGTTAAAACTTGTTTTCTTTTTGCACTCATTGCCAAGTATACCTACACATGTATGTATGTATGTATGTATGTATGTATGTATGTATGTATGTATGTATGTATGTATGTATGTATGTATGTATGTATGTATGTGCGTATGTACGTATGTATGTATGTGCGTATGTACGTATGTATGTATGTATGTATGCATGTATGTATGAATGAATGCATGTATGTATGCATATATGTATGAATGTATGTATGTATGGATGTATGAATGAATGTATGTATGTATGTATGTGTGTGTGTATGTATGTATGTATGTATGTATGTATGTATGTATGTATGTATGCATGTACGTACGTATGTATGTATGTATGTATGCATGTATGTATTTAGTATGTATGTATGAATATATGTATGTATGTATGTATGTATGTATGTATGTATGTATGTATGTATGTATGTATGTATGTATGTGTGTATGTATGTATGTATGTACGTACGTATGTATGTATGCATGTATGTATGTAGTATGTATGTATGAATATATGTATGTATGTACGTATGTATGTACGTACGTACGCATGTATGTATGTACACACACACACACACACACACACACACACACATATATATATTCACACACAAACATGCACAAACGCACACTCAGATATATATATATAAATACGCATCTATACACATACATACATACATACATACACACACACACACACACACACACACACACACACACACACACACATATATATATATATATATATCCAAACACAAACAGACACATACACATACTCAGGCATATATATATATATATATATATATATATATATATATATACGCATCTGCCATCAATTTTCATTTTGTCATCATTTAATGCTGTCACATCCGTTTATCGGTTTGCCCCTATCTACATGTACAGGTTGACTGACAAATAGACTTCCATAAATCTTGTCTATTTTTATGCGTATCTGTATATGTATATCGCAGTAATTTCTCTCTCTTTCTGTTTATTTTTATTTCTACCTGTTTTCATATTTATGTCACTATTAAACATATATAAGTATGCGTATACACATACACTTGCACACATGCATTAACACAACACAAATACACGTACACATATTTCTTGTTATTTTTCTTTTTCCTTTGGACATAATTTTTTTTGTTTCTATTCGAATGACTCCGTGCTTTTATAGTCTTTGTTATTATAAAGGATGTGCTTTGCCTTTCATACACAGAGAGAGAGAGAGAGAGAGAGAGAGAGAGAGAGAGAGAGAGAGAGAGAGAGAGAGAGAGAGAGAGTGAGAGAGCATACATACACATACATATAAAGCAGAGAAAAAGAAAAGTCGCTAAAAGCTTTCACATCGACGCCTCTATTTCAGCAGCAGATGAAAGAAACACCTATTTCGTAATTGGAATACATGCACACATACTCACACATACTACATATATACATACATGCATGTATGTACACATATACACACATACATATGTAACTGTATACACATATATTTGTGTGTGTGTGTTTATAAGTTACTATGAGTAAAATACAATATCAACAGCAAAGACTTTTGATACCGATACCTTACAAAACTAGATGACACCTGGAAAGTGAAAGTAAAAGTGTCGGACTAGATTATCAATTGGAAAATTCTAAAAAGATCCTGACCTTTCAAAATTTGGAAATAAGAGACGTTATCTGTGTACAGCTGAAAAACCCCCAGAAAATCGCCAAAGCCTTCACAACTGAGAACCCAATTTCAACACCAGATCAAATAATTCGAAATTTGTAGGCACATCGTAAAACATCTATGGCTG
>NC_043006.1:42476828-42487161 GCF_006345805.1 Octopus sinensis
GAGCTAGAAAAAGAAGAGAGAGGGCGAGAGGGAAAGAGAGAAAAAGAGAGAGAAGGAGTGAGAGACGGACAGAAAGAGGGATAGAAAGAAGGGGAGAGGGATAGAGAGAAGGGGAGAGGGATAGAGAGAAGGGAGAGGGATAGAGAGAAGGGAGAGGGATAGAGAGAAGGGGAGAGGGATAGAGACAGAGAGAGAAGGATAGAGAGAGGGGGAGAGGGAAAGAGAGAAAGGGAGAGGAAAAGGGAAAGAAAGAGAGATAAGGATAGAGAAAAGGAGAGAGAGAGAGAGAGAAGTAACGCAAAAATACGATGTGAAGCTTCTACAATAAAGTTTCTTCTCTTAAAAACAGTTTTTACAAATTTATTGCTATAAGCCAGTCCCCACCTACACAAGAGCACAAAGACAAACACACACACACACACACACACACACACACACACACACACACACACACACATCCATACGTAGGCAGACTTACAGAGATTCACAACCAGGTATAAACGTGCACAAACAACACACACATACACACACATCCATACGTAGGCAGACTTACAGAGACTCACAATCAGGTATAAACACACACACATATACATACACACATGCATGCACACACATTCATACATAGCAAGACTTACAGAGACTCACAACCAGGTATAAACACACACATACACACACATCCATACATAGGCAGACGTACAGAGACTCACAACCAGGTATAAACACACACACATGCACACACATATCCATACATAGACAGACTCACAGAGACTTACATCCAGGTATAAATACACTATCTATCTATCTGCTCAGTCGAAGTCGACTCTCGGTTACTCGTTGGATCAGTATCCTCCAGTCAGTTCTATCCTGGGCCGCTTCTTTCAGATTGGCTATGTCCATTCCGGTATCACTCTTGATACACACACACATACAATCACTCACGATTAAACCCAGTCAGAAAATATGTGATAAAATAGTGAAGTTATTTTGGAATTTCTGAAAGGCAATTCAAAAATGTATCGGGACGTCAGAGAGCGAAGACATGATCTAGTTGGCTTTCTCAAAACATACGCCAGCTAGTAGACAGTAGGTAACGCACAGGGGAAGATCATAGCCTCAACGCATCAAACTCTTTTCACTTATCATTCAACTTATATATATACACACACACAACACAACACCACACACACACACAACACACACACATATATATATATATATATATATTTTGTGAAATAGAAAGATGAATAATCTTGTGCAGATTAATCAAAAGTTTAACCGATACCTTGGTAGCAAAAATCACAGCAGAAGACAGCACGGTTGGAGGTACAACCATATGGTGTTGCAACCGTGCGTTGGTGCGGATAATTGAATTTTAATATTATTAGTGAATTGAAGAAATGGAGCTGAACGAAGATTGAACAGAAATCGTTTTATTGCATTCTACACGTGTTTCGAAAGGCACAATTTACCAAATTCCGATTGAATAAGGAGACCATATTGTGTCTTTCTCTTCAGGAAGAAATAGGAAATCCGTTGGAAAAAACAAAATCAGAACAGAGGCGGAGCCTCGTTCGATTTGTTTTGCTCCGCCTCTGTTCTGTTTTTGTTTTTTCCCAACGGATTTCCTATTTCTTCCTGAAGAGAAAGACACAATATGGTCCCATTATTCAATCGGATTTTGGTAAATTGTGCCTTTCGAAACACGTGTAGAATGCAATAAAACGATTTCTGTTCAATCTTCGTTCAACTCCATTTCTTCAATTCACTAATAATATATATATATATATATATATATATATATATATATAATTATATATATATATATATATTGTATAGAGGGCATTATTACACATAAATGCCTCACACTAAGAGGGACAAAGTCATTACTACCAAAATTATACTAATCATACCTAAATGCAGTTTTTCAAAGCAAGACATTTAAAAAAGGAATTTAGTTCTGTATCACCGTGATTTCACATTCAACTTAGCATTTAGGTATGATTAGTATAATTTTGGTAGTAATGACTTTGTCCCTCTTAGTGTGTGAGCATTTAGTGTAATAATGCCCTCTATACAATATAGATATTAATTTGTTCAAAAGAAAAAATTATTTTCGAATTCTTTTCTTTTATGAGGTTTTCACGCTAACTACCCGATAATTTCTTGTAAAATCCCTTATTAAGAGGTTATCCTTAATTGTTAAACTTATATATATATATATATATATATATATATATATAATATATATATATATATATATATATATATATATGTATGTATATATGTATGTATGTATGAGGCCGACATTAAAGGTATTTAAAGTTACAGCCTTGTTCTGTGTATTTCTTTGTACTGTGTTCCTATCAAATGATATTAGAGCCTTCTGAAGGAATCAGCCTTTAGATGACTCCACAGCCCTGATTCAAACAGCCATCTGAAATACCATCAGTAGATCTGGATATATGATGGCTTCAAAATTTGGCACGATGGCAGTCATTTCGGGGAAGAGGTTAAGATGATTACATCGACCCCAATGTTCACCTGGTACTTATTTTATTGACCCCGAAAGGATAAAAACCAAAGCTGATCTCGGTGGAATTTCAACTCAGAACAGAATGACGGACGAAATGCCGGTAAGCCCTTTTTGTCCAGTGCAGTAACGACTCTGCCATTTCACCGCCTTAAACTAATTCATAATTTTGGTTTCAAGTTTTTGTACAAGACCAGCGGTTTCGTAGGATGATCGACTGCATCGACCCCAGTGCTCAACTGGTACTTATTTATTCGACCCCGGAAGAATGAAAAGCAGAGTCGATCTCGGCGGAATTTAAACTCTGGAATAAAAGCCACCAATAATAAAACGATGGAAATAACTATTTCTCGCATAAGAACTGAGATTTAAGGAAAGGAGTTAGCTGTGACCATCAGTCTCAGTACTTGACCGGTTTATTATTTTGTGAAACCTGGGGAGATGAAAGATGAAGTTGACTTAAGAATGGTTTGTATGGGCAGAAACAAATGCAGCATAGCTTGTTTCTGATGATCTAACAATTTTGCCAGTCTACCATCCTAATTATAACAGCAACAACAACAATAATAGCGTGGAAGATGTTTATAAGCCATTTAAGAAACACACAAAATCCGTTAGATTCACTTCAACATTTAAATTTAATTTGTCAAAATATTTTCGTCGCTTTCAGACCGCGACCTGTTCACTGACAAAATCCCGTGCTACATCTTGGAATTTTGTCAGTGAACAGGTGCTGCAGCACGGAATTTTGTCAGTGAACAGGTTGTGGTCTCAAAGCGACGAAAATATTTTGACAAATTAAATTTAAATGTTGAAGTGGATCTAACGGATTTTGTGTGTTTCTTAAATGGCATATAAACACCTTCCACGCTGCAATTGTTTTCGTTCCAACAACAATAATCTTTTCTACTAAAAGCAAAAGGTTTGAAATTTGGCGGGAGGGGACTAGTTGATTACATCAACCCCAGTGTTTCACCGATACTTAATTTATCGACCCAAAAGGATGAAAGGTAAAGTCGATTCAGCAGAATTTGAACTCAGAACGTAGCGGCAGACGAAATACCTATTTCTATTTCTTTACTACCCACAAGGGGCTAAACACAGAGAGGAAAAACAAGGACAGACAAACGGATTAAGTCGATTACATCAATCCCAGTGCGTAACTGGTAATTATTTAATCGACACCGAAAGGATGAAAGGCAAAGTCGACCTCGGCGGAATTTGAACTCAGAACGTAGCGGCAGACGAAATACCCATTCCTTTACTACCCACAAGGGGCTAAACACAGAGGGGACAAACAAGAACAGACAAACGGATTAAGTCGATTACATCGACCCCAGTGCGTAACTGGTACTTAATTTATCGACCCCGAAAGGATGAAAGGCAAAGTCGACCTCGGCGGAATTTGAACTCAGAACGTAGCGGCAGACGAAATACCTATTCCTTTACTACCCACAAGGGGCTAAACACAGAGGGGACAAACAAGAACAGACAAACGGATTAAGTCGATTACATCGACCCCAGTGCGTAACTGGTACTTAATTTATCGACCCCGAAAGTATGAAAGGCAAAGTCGACCTCGGCGGAATTTGAACTCAGAACGTAGCGGCAGACGAAATACCGCTAAGCGTTCCGTTGGGTATAATAATAATATTAATAATGAGTTCAAATTTTGGCACAAAGGCAGCTACTACATAGGAGGGATTAAATCAGTTACATCGACCCTTGTGTTCAATTGGTAATTATTTTATCGACCACGAAAAGCAAAGTCGACCTCAGAAGAATTTGAACGCAGAAAGTAAAACGGTCGAAATGCCCACAAAGCATTTTGGCCAGCGTGTTAATGATTCTGTCAGCTCACCGCCTAGGATCTAGATAGGACAAAATACAAGCACACCTTCTCGCATGGCCGCCACTTGTTACTCTTGGACACACGCACGCAAATCCTGTGCTAAGCCATGAAAGTACACTCAACGCATATATTGTATTTTTGATTGTGATACTGACGAAGTAATTCAACTACAATATGTTGCGTAATAAAGCCTACTACTGATGCAATGAGCAGCGGTCGGCTTTTTGAAACACGTGTATGTTATATAAAAATCATACAATACCGGTTACTCTTGCTGTTTCTTTCCTTCTCTCTCTCTCTCTCTTTCTCTCTTCCATTTCTCCCTCTCTTGGTATATAAATGTGTGTGTGTAAGTATGTGTTTGGTTTGTATGTATTGGTATGTATAAGTATGTATATATATTATATGTTTATATGTAATATATATATATATATATATATATATATCTATATATATATATATATATATACATATGTGTGTGTGTATGTATTTATGTGTGTGAGCGTGTATGTGTTCATATAATATATATCTGTATCTATCTATATCTATCTATCTATCTATCTATCTATCTATCTACTATATATATATATATATATATATATATATATATATATATATATATATATATATATATATATTATATATGTACAAACACGTACATATATTAGTTGAATATCTATATATATTATGCAATATATGAATGCATGTATTTTACATGTAAATATATGTATATAAGTATGTATGTATACACAGACACACAGACACACAGACACACAGACACACACACACTCAACACACACACACATAACCGCGCACACATAGAACGCATAGACGCAGGCAAATATATTCATACTCATTGTATGCATATACGTACTCATATGAATATGTGTGTTGTGTCTATATATATATATATATATATATACGCATATATAACGCACATGCATACATATGCGCGTGTGTGTGTATGTGTATGTTTATTTAATAACGAGACCACTGTGTGTGTGTGTGTGTGTGTGTGTGTGTGTGTGTGTGCGTGCGCGTGTGTTTCATGTGTATATATATGTACTCAGAAAGAAAAGCGATATGAGAGACGATGCGAGGACTAGAAGAAAGACAGATAAAGCAAAAAATATAGGCAATAAACTGAGATAACTGTGGAGAGCGAAGAATAAGCCAGTAAAGGAAGCATGAAAAATGAAAAAACAGAAAAGGGACAGATAGAAATATGCGATGAGATGAAAATCAACAAAAATTTCTTCCTTTGAAGCCATTCTTTAGATGTTTACGAACCACTTATTTTATGAGGCCACATATTGCATTTTATCTGACCCCTATATTACTTTCGTTAATAGCTAAATCCCAAGTCTTTCCGATGATTCTAATCGTATTTTACAAAGTTATCAATCCTAAAGTTAGATTAGAAGCTCCTTTTGGTTTCTGTATTATACAGTGTGACGCCTTTAAACAGCTCCCGTTTTCTATGCTGCAATCGTCGTTTCGTCATCGCCAGCATATTTATAAACTACCCCCAAAGTCCAATTTCATGTCACTGTCCTTTTATTCTGCCTTTACCAGCTTCGAAGAGGGTGTTGAATGCAAGTTTTTGCAATTTCCTATTAGCTGGTGAATCCGGACCTCATTTAGATCAGTGTTCCCCAGACAATTTTTGCTCCACAATCCGGTTTCAAGCAAGATTTCTTCCATGGACCGGGAGATCATGTGCATAAAAGAACACAAAAATGTGTATAACATATAATTTATTACATACTAGCAGAGATACCCGGCGTTGCCCGGTTACATTCAATTGAAGAATTAGACTTTTCTGTTATATCTTCTGTAAATGAACCGGAATATCTATGATTTGAATTTCATCAAATTGCAAATGAGGGTTATTTCCCTCTTACACACAACAACACACACAAAACAAACTTGTATCATGCCACATGTATCCCATACTACTGATTTTTTTATGCGCATATTCCAAAATTCCAGTCTTATTGAACCTGTTAAAAAAGATTTTTCCCCTGGAAAATGAAGGTCATGGAGCTCTAATGTGAGAGTTAAGGCCCTTGTTGAAGGTGGGCATCTTAATGTCAACCAGAGTAGTTGAATTGTTGAAAATTTTTTAACTTGGGTCTTATAATCTATTGTTTTGAATTTCTTAGAAATAGAAATATATGTTCACTGGGGTTGTAAAAGAGAGCAAAGCTACAGGAAACCAAAAACGAGATGATCACAAAAGCAGTCAGTACCCTACCCTATACCGTCTACTACGTTACCTACTCCATGTAGATTCCTTACCATCCAGGTGACAGCATAGCCGTAAAATGCATTACGATCTATAGCAATTGGAAGGGCGTGACCCACTGAATCAACATTAACAACTGTGTGACGTGAGGGCTAAGGAGAAATTAAAGTGACATCTCTGGAGTTTGCAGATGACCACTATGCTGATACGTAACTGGACAGAATAAATTTAAAATCTATAAATGTCTTTGAATAACCATCACTCACCTGGAAAGGCCTTGAAATCAATGTTACCATCAGGGACTATGTGTGACCGAGTGATAATAAAAAGACTGAAAGGAAGTCTGCAAATCAAACTAACTTTAACTCAACACTTTGCAACTGAATCATGGAGGCAAAGATGCCTCTCATTCATTTACTTGACAATTTATGCACCACATTGCAGAAATCACAATGTAAGTGTATGTCAAAGCAAACTGTTACACACTGTTGTACCATTGAATTAGAAATACTTACTGCCCAACTTTTATGCTCGGGTAACTCTACAATCTAATACAGCTTCCAAAAGCACAACTGTATTCGTTTTTTGCTTAGATAAAATGACAAGATTGTGCGTGTTAAGTCCCCATGGAGGGGTCTTTCTAACTGTAAGAAGATGAAATTTTATAAATATTACTTTATTTGTGTCTCATATCTATGGCTAAATTTCATCAACAGCAAAAATATATGAATTGTCATGGGGGTTATGGCCCTTATGCATAGAATATAATTTCCAAATTTCATAAAGACCATCAGTACTTTTGACCTAGTTTTGGATCATAAAAGAAATTACTAAGATTTGGGAGTTACGGCTCCCATCAGAGTGTTATAATATATAAATATATAATATTATATATTATATATATATATATATATAATATATATATATATATATATATATATATATATATAGAAGAGAGAGAGAGAGAGAGAGAGAGAGAGAGATAGATAGATAGATAGATAGATAGATAGATAGATAGATAGATAGATAGATAGTAGATAGATACACCCACACACACACACACATACAAAGATAAACTGATAGATACAACTGAGTGGGCAAACAAAAGTATGAGACACTGAATAGTGCTTTTTTATGTTGATAAGCCTAGTACTTATTCTATTAGTTTGTTCTTGTGAAACCAATAAGTTATGTGGATGTAAATAAATGAACAGCAGTGATGAGGGTGAAACACAAAGACAAAGACACACACATACACTTACATATATACATACTTATATATATACGATTGATTTGTTTCAGTTCCTGTCTACGAAATCCAAATATATTGTTGTTGGAATCCTTTTTGTCTCGGGAGACAATGGAGTTGCGCATAAAATAATCTAGTCCAACTTTTACATTTCGCGTCCTAATACATCTCCTGCTGTGGCTGTGTAGTCCTATCCTGGACGAACACTCCCTCTGGCAGGTGCCGCAAATGTAGCGAAGACTTTGCCTAGCTGGTTGTAATGTCATAGCTTCTTGTTGACGTCTTTTCTCGTCTTTCCATTTCTCCTCTCTCTCTATGTCACTTCTTTGTGTTCCCTCTTTTACGGTACGTCGCCAATCTCCACGGTTGCTGGCAACTGCTTCCCAGTTGGTAATATTGATGTTGCAGGCATTCATGTCACTTTTGCAAACGTCCTTGTATCGTAAGAACGGTCTTCCCACAGACCTAGTGCCCCTAACAAGCTCCCGTTGAGTATGTCCTTGGGGATTCTGCCATCTTCCATATGGCTAACATGTCCAAATCATCTCATACGTCTTTGTGTGAGGAGTGCAAACATGCTTGGTATTCCTGCTTGCTTGAGGACATCTTTGTTGGGGACATGATTCTGCCATTTAATGCGAAGGATTTTCCGGAGGCAGCGCGGGTGAAAGATATTTAGGCGAAGTATGGCGTCCAAGTCTCACTTCCATACAGCAGAGTGCTAAGTACACATGCCTGGTAAATCTTCATTTTTGTGGTCTTGGTCAGCTTATTGTTGTCCCATGCCCGTTTGGAGAGTTGGGCAATCATAGCAGCTGCCTTGCCAATGCGTATATTGAGCTCAGCATCAAGGGATAGGTTGTAGGTGACAGTAGAGCCAAGATAGGTAAATGTCTCCACCTCCTGTAGTATGTGGTCTCCAATATGTATGTTTGGGATGTCCAATGTAGCCTGACCCATGATGTTGGTCTTCTTGAGGCTGATAACTAAGCCAAAGTTGCCACATGTTTGCTCAAAACAGTTGATGAGCCTTTGTAGGGCTTCTTCTGTGTGTGATACCAGAGTGGCACCATCAGCAAATAGCATCTCCTTGATCAGGACGCTTCTGATTTTGGTCTTGGCACGTAGACGCGAGAGATTGAACAATTTCCCAGTACTTGTATACATGTATAGGACATGTTAGCACAAAGCCCCAAAATAACAGCAACATTGATAATCAAAGCAGTCTATTGTGGGCCACTAACCTGATCATTGATTCACTTTGAAGGGTATGCATTTGTAATCCAGGAACAGGAAATAGCAACCAAATTCCTGATGCGCAAAAAGGACAAAGGTGCAGGAAAAATGCCAAATGTGTTAACCTCTGCAGACCTTGTGGAGTGAACACCGAATATATAACCCACATCATAAGAGGTTGCCAAAATTGTCATCATGTTATCATCTGTCGATGAGATATGATGTTGTAGCCAAGTCACGGTACGATGAAATCTGTTGAATGAATGATCCAGAGGCCATAGAAGCCGTAGAATCTACTGGTTTCACATTTTTGGCACTAGGTCAGTCATATCGGAGGGTGGGGGGTGGGGGGACAATTACATCGACCCCCCCCCCTCCATCCCAGTAATCGACTGGTACTTATTTTAACGACCCCGAAAGAATGAAATGCAAAGTTGATCTCGGCGGAATTTGAACCCAGAACGTAAAGACGGGCGAAATGCTACGAAGCATGTTGCCTCGTAGGATAATAATTCTGCCATCTTGCCACCATTAAACAATAATTGATATTATGAAATGGAAAAGCAGCAAGCTGGCCGAATCGTTAGCACGTCGGGCAAGATGCTTGGCCGCGTTTCGTCCGTCTTTACATTCTGAGTTCAATTTCAACCCTGGTTGACTTTGCATTTCAACCTTTCTGGGTCGATAAAATAAGTACCAGTTGAACACTGGAGTCGATGTAACCGACTAAGCTCTTTCTCCTGAGCATGCTGGTCTCACACCAAAATTTGAAACCAATATTATGAAGAGGGAAAGCGGTGAGCTGGCCGAATCGCTAGCACACCGGGCAAAATGCTAAGCGGCATCGCGTTTGTATTTACGTTCTGAGTTCAAATTCCGTCGAGGTCGACTCTGCCTTTTATCCTTTCGGGGTCGATAAAATAAGTCCCAGTTGCGCACTGGGTGGTGTAATCGACTACCCTTTCCCACAAAATTTTAGGCTTGTAACTTATAGTAGAAAGGAATACAATAATCCCTCGCCATATCGCGGTTTATTATTTAAACCTTACGTCGATTTCTTCGTGGTTTTGTTTTGCATTTATGATAAAACACATATATACAAATTATAAAAATAATTAAAAAATATACAGAACAGTACAGTTTCTACTTCGTGGATTTTCACCTATTGCGGGTTTTTTTTGGAACGTAACACCCGCGATAGTCGAGAGATTACTGTAT
>NC_043006.1:42497261-42527261 GCF_006345805.1 Octopus sinensis
AACTGAAAGAAGCTTGTCTTGTATATATATATATATATATATATATATATATATATATATATATATATACGAGGTGTGTGGTGCTGAAAAGTTTCTGGCTTTAAGGATATCGCGAAAGGGCTGGTTGGAGGCCCAAGCTCTTTTACAGGACTAAGAAAAACTGAAGGATGACTGCATTAAGTGTGTGAATTTGAGAGGGGAATATGTTGAACAAAATTATAATTAAATGATCCTCCTGTATTTTCTTTTAGCCAAAGCCAAGAACTTTTCAGTAAACCCACATGTGCGTGTGTGTGTGTGTGTGTGTGTGTGTGTGTGTGTGTGCGTGTTTGTATTTGTCTCCTACCACCTCTTGGTAACCGGTGTTGGTTTATTTACATTCCCGTAATCAGCAGTCCGGATAAAATAAGTACCTGGTTCAAATCGGAGTAAGTAGTGGCGTCGATTCATTCGATTATAACGCTCCAATGCGGTCCTCCAGCTTGTCCGCAGTCTACAGACTGAAATACGTAAAAGATAAAAGACATACATATGAATGTATGCATGTATATATGTATGTATGTATGTATGTATGTATGTATGAATGTATGTATGAATGTACGTACGTATGTATGTATGTATGTATATATGGATGAATGTATGTATGTATGTATGTATGTATATATGTATGAATGTATGCATGTATGTATATATGGATGAATGTATGCATGTATGTACGTATGTATGTATATATGCATGAATGTACGTATGCATGTATGTATGTATGCATGTATGAATGTGTGTGTATGTATGTATGTATGTATGTATGTATGTATGTATGTATGTATGTAAAAATGAGAGTAGTACCTGTAATTCAAAGAGCTAGCCTTGTCACACTCTGTGTCATGCTAAATCTCCCTGAGAATTGCATTAAAGGTACGCGTGTCTGTGGAGTTCTCAGCCACTTGTATGTTAATTTCACAAACAAGCTCTTCCGTTAATCGGATCAACCGGAACCCTCGTCGTCGCAACCGATTTACTGCCAATTATATATACATATACCGTAGTGGTGGCACATGGCCTAGTGGTTAGAGCAGCGGACACGCGATCGAAGGATCGCTGGTTCGAATGTGTGTGTGTTTATGAGCGAAACACCTTAGTTCAACGCGGCTCTGGCAGAAGGTAATGGCGAACTTCTGCTGACTCTTTCGCCATAACTTTCTCTCACTCTTTCCTCCTGCATCTCGCAGCTCACCTGCCACAGACCGGCGTCCCGTCCATGTGGGGAACCTATACGCCAAGGAAACCGGGAAACCGTTACTCGAGAAGGAACAAACAACAACAAACATATACATACCGTATATTTCCGCGTATAAGACGACCTTTAAATCATAAGATTTACCCTAAAAGTTTGGGGTCGTCTTATACCACCATTCTAAACATTAGAATTTAAATTTTAAGTGATTTTATAAATAAGCTTACCTCGACCTCGGTGCGATAAGTACAGACATACGTGAACAGATTAACAAAATTTTTTAAAATTGTAATATAGTTAATAAAAAGATTTTTACTTTATATATTATTGGCATATCTTCATAATAAATAGCCTGTTTGAGAGATAATTCTATATTTTTGAAATCAACTTTTATCTATGCGAGCTTGGCTGAGCAAATTTAAACATCGAGTCATGGTTGCGCTCGCAGTAACCTTTATATTTCGTTAACCTTTCAAAAAATTTAATGGTGATGTATAATTGTAGTAATAACATTTAGAATAACATATTTATATTTTTCATAGGTATCTATTATTATTTGGTGGTAAATAACATAATTTGGATTACACACAACCTTTATTTTTCAATAAAATTATTTTACAGCAGTTGAATTTAAAACATAAGACATTATAATTTTTTTATTTCCTATCAAAGTAAGTAATAATAGAAAAAAAACATCAAGCCTGCCACATATAGTTATCTAAAACCCATCAAACTCCTCACAACCATCACCATCTGTTTCTAAAAGTTTCTCATACATATCAGAAGATTCGTCACATATGCCATCATCGTAAGGATTCCTGTCTATTTCTGGTCAATCGACTTCGACTTCGTTATCGCTATTGTACAAAATATCATCTTCGGTACCATCCATGGCATTAGAGATACTGCATTTTAAAAATGATTTTATCACATTTTCTACTTTAAATGTGTCCCATGCCTTTATAACAAAATCGCAGAGAATATCAAGTGAGGCAGCACCAAGATAATTTTCTCCATTCATCATCCAGTTATTCCATTGCTCTCTCACATTATCTTTAAATGGTTAGTTTAAACTGACATCAAGTGGTTGCAGTATAGACGTCTAACCATCAGAAGTAACAGCAATATCAGTACTGGTTTTACATAACCGGGTTTTAGTATTTGCCATTACATGGTTACGAAACATATCCCAAACCAATAAACTGCATTCGTTTCATATGCCACCTGGCCGCCTGTTCCAAATATTTTCAATCCATAATTTCACACCACTCTTGTCCATCTCCCCTTTCTCGTGAAAATGAACAAAAATGTCAAGAGGAAAATCTATTTTGGGTTTTGTTTTACGTTTAAAAATAACCGTGAGTTTTAATTTTGTACTGTCAGCCATGGAGGATAATACCACCATAAACCTCGTTTTCTCATATCCTGTGCTTTTACCGAGCACTGTTTTCTTACTCCTTTCAAATCTTACGTTTTGTTACCCAGCATCTCAAAGTTTAATGGTGATTCATCCGTATTTCCAATATGAGACAATGGAAACTGATGACGTTTTCTCAGCTGGATGATGAACTGATGAAAACTGGTTACTTTGTGATCGAGATCTCTCTGAAGCTCTTGGGCGATTTTTATTTTCTCTCTTATTACCAGATATTTCCGGTTCATAAAATGATTGCACAAGTCCACTGTTCCTTTAAAATCTTTACTTTCTTCTTTATATGATCTATATGACCCATTCTGCTACATCATTTTCTAACTTTGGCCAACGAGTGCTTTCCCTCATTCTTTCTCCACTCTCGTACCATCTTCTCGGTAACATTGAATGCTCCAGCAGCAGCGCAATTGTTCGAACTCTTGGCTACTTCTATAACTTACAATTTGAAACTAGCCACATATTTTCTTCTTTGTGCTGATGGTTACATATTGGTATAGGTATAAAATAATTATAAATTTCACTTGACTAAACAGTTTGTGACTTTATATGAAGTATAGGTAAATGGTTATTAATACTCCAGGCTGGCTGTAACTATTTAGAACATTTCAGTCATAAGAACCACCATTATCGTATTGTTGTTAGCTGTTGTTATGATAGCAATAAAGTTCTGATAAAGAAGAAGAAGAATCAGGTTCCCTTCTAGGCGACGTGTGTATGAAAACTCATGGTATAGAAATGGATTTGTTATTTCGTTTATTTTAATTTCTAATGATATAGCGAATAAGAACAAAACATTTGTACTAACATCATCTTTACATGACCAACATTTGTAAAGATACCTGTTGTTGCACAGCTACTCCGTACACAGACGGTTCTGTCACTTAGCAGTCGTATTATACTACAGACTAGCTTAAGGTGACCCGCTCTACGCGCGGGTAAGAGTGTGGTTGTTACTTTCTGTTGCTTCCTTTCTGTTTTTTATCACCACATTCTCCCTCTTTGTTTCTCTCTCACTTTCCCACTCTCTTACTCTTCCTTTCTATCGGACTCTCCCTCGCTTTCTCTTACTCTCTATCTTTCTCTATCTATCTCTTTCCCATTTATAAACAACGAAAGATCTTGAGTGAGTTGAGAAACAAAATATTTTGAAAGATCAATCATAAATATCAGGCAGTGACAACGGAAAGGTCTGCTTCAAGGCAGACAGCAAAACACTAACATTTAAAAGGGACAGACGAACTTGCGAGCTGAATAAAAATGAAAAAATATTGGAAACCAAAGTTTGAAGGGATAGAATCTGAAGATAGTAGAGTCACCATGGCTGGCATTTCTTAACGACGGACAACAACGTAGTGGCAGTTTAACGGCTGGCGTAAAATTTTGAACTTGATGTAAAAGAAAATTCCTAAACACCCGCTTCTGTAAATTTTAATCCCCCTTCCAGCCCCATTTAGACCCCTTTTCATATTTTGGTTAATATAACCCTATTTCATTCGGGTCTACTCGGGCTACATTTTATAAGATGACCAAAACCCTTCAAGTCCATTGACTGAACCAAATGAAGGTTATCGATAAAAGATAAACAGAAGCTAATCATGCCAAGAGATTTAGTGAAGGCTAACGATAAAAGATAAACAGAAGCTAATCTTGACAAGAGATTTATTATCTCTTCTTTCATATTCAAACTTATCAAGCATATGCTGCTCTTTAGATATTTGCGTTGGTTACAGTTTCTTATTTCTTTTATCACTTTTACTTGTTGCAGTCATTGAACTGCGGCTATGCTGGAGTACCGCCTTGAGAGGTTTAGTCCAATGGTACTCTACCGGGGTCCACGTAGACCCTGAGGGTCCAAATAAGATTTTGAGGGGTCCCCATAAGCAAAATAGTAAATTGGGGATTCACAGTAGTACTTTAAAGGGGTCCATGGAAAAAAATATTTTGCTTTAGAAGAAAGAGCTAGGTTTCTTTCTCTAATGCTTTACATAGATTAACATGTTTCTTATTTCTGATTTCTTTATTGTCCACAAGGGGCTAAACACAGAGGGGACAAACAAGGACAAACGGATTAAGTCGATTAGATCGACCCCAGTGCTTAACTGGTACTTAATTTATCGACCCCGAAAGTATGAAAGGCAAAGTCGACTTCGGTGGAATCTGAACTCAGAACGTAATGGCAGACGAAATACCGCTTAGCATTTTGCCCGGCGTGCTAACCTTTCTGCCAGCTTGCCACCTTAGTTTAACATGTTTCTGGCAACTGAAACATGTCCTCTCAGAAAGTAGTATTGCAAACCCATTCAAGTTAATGTGTGAAAAAACAAAATAAGTATGGTTTTTAAACATTGAATAGCTACGGGGGTCCACCAGAATAAAGTAGTAGACAGAGGAGTCTATAGGTAAAAAAATGCTTGTGAACCACTGGTTTAGTCGAACAAATCGACCACAAGGTAGTTTTTTTAAAGTTTGGTTTTTATTCTCTTGGTCAGGGGACATAAACAAACCAACACCGGTTATCAAGTGGTGTGGACACACACACACATGACAGTCTTCCACAAAGTTACCGTCAAATTCACTCACAAAGCTTTGCTCGGTCAGGGTTTTTTGACACTTGTCTAGAATGCCGCGCTGTGGGTTTGAACTTGAAACCGCATGGTTGCTAGCGAACGTCTTAACCATACAGCTATGCCTGTGCCTATATTAAATTCTCATGGAAGCCTATTAAAGGTGAGGGCTTTAATATTGATTTCAGATTTTGGTACAAGGCCAGCAGTTTTGGAGGAGGAGTTAGCCGATTAGACCGGCCCCAGCAATTAACTGGTACTTACTTTATTGACCCCGAAAGGATGAAAGGCGAAGTCAACCTCGGCAGAATTTGAATTCAGAACGTGTAGACGGATGAAATTTCGCCAAGCATTTTGCCCAGCAAGCTAACGATTCTTTTCTACTCTAGGCACAAGGCCCAAAATTTTGGGGGCGGGGGCCGGTCGATTAGATCGACCACAGTATGCAACTGGTACTTAATTTATCGACCCCAAAAGGATGAAAGGCAAAATCAACCTCGGCGGAATTTGAACTCAGAACATAAAGACAGACGAAATGCCGCTAAGCATTTCACCTGGCGTGCCAACGCTTCTACCATCTCTCCGCTTTCCGCGTGGGTTTTAATAATGGAATTGTATTTAGATTTATATCACAAGTGCACGTAAACGAACAATAAGAAAAAAAAATACAGAGCAAAGAACCACATTACAATTTAAATTTAAAATAAAATACTATTAACTTTATTACTGGTGTTAAAAAACCTAACACTGATATCAGTATTTGTTACCTTCAAGAAAAAAAAAAAGAAAACACATTATGTAGAATAATTTAAGATATTCAACAAGCCATTATGTTCCCGGAGCATTATTTAATAATTGAAAAATAACTAATGGCTACTTTAAAGATATCGAGCTCGGTATCGAGCAGAGTATCAAGTCGCCTCTTTTATAAATTTGCAACATATTCGGTTGTTTAGATAACAGTTATACTACTATGCTGAACCCTTTCTCAACCAGGTATGAGGGGGTAAAAATGCTAACAGTAATTTTGCTTCTTTCCCAAAGACAGGGATATTTTGCTGCTGAAACCACGACTCTTAATTTTTGATACAGTTCTATATTTAAGAGATGAAGAATTATGTAAATAATGTGCTTAATTTTTGAGTTGTTAATTTGCAATGCAAATTGAAGTAGTGATATTGAGGTGTGTATTCTGGGTTTGCTAGGTGAGCGCTGCTCGCATATCAGGGATGGTGAACTTACTATAAAGGTAGACTGAAAAGTTCATAGGCTGGTCATGGAGTGATGCAAGAGCTATGAAATCTTATATGCATTAATTTCAGTACTTCTTATCAAAAGCCGCATTTATTTTTTCTTTTCTGGTAAAATAACATCTAACTATTCAAAAGGAAAATTCAAAAGTAACTAGTAGCGACTTACCTTAAAAATTGATAAAATTTGACACCGTCGTGTTATCAAGTACCTGCAGAAATAGTGTTTAGCTTCCCAACGACATTCACACTATAGGATGGTCCGAAAGTCTTGTTACCCCCACCTACCAAAAAGTAATGAGAACAATAGAAGAACCATTCATATTGGGCCATCTCTCTAAGGCGGCGAGCTGGCAGAAACGTTAGCACGCCGGGCAAATGCTAAGCGGTATTTCGTCTGCCGCTACGTTCTGAGTTCAAATTCCGCCGAGGTCGACTTTGCCTTTCATCCTTTCGGGGTCGATTAAATAAGTACCAGTTACGCACTTGGGTCGATATAATCGACTTAATCCGTTTGTCTGTCCTTGTTTGTTCTCTCTGTGTTCAGCCCCTTGTGGGTAGTATAGAAATAGGTATTTCGTCTGTCTACGTTCTGAGTTCAAATTCCGCCGAGGTCGACTTTGCCTTTCATCCTTTCGGTGTCGATTAAATAAGTACCAGTTACGCACTAGAAACGATATAATCGACTTAATCCGTTTGTCTGTCCTTATTTCTCCTCTCTGTGTTTAGCCCTTTGTGGGTAGTAAAGAAATAGGCATTTCGTCTGTCTTTACGTTCTCAGTTCAAATTCGACCTTGCTTTTCATCCTTTCGGGATCGATAAGTTAACTACCAGTTGGGGTCGATCTAAATCGACTGGTCCCCTCCCTCAAATTTCGGACCTTGTGCCTAGAGTAGAAAAGAACATTTCTACATATTAGGGAAGGGCGATTTCAAATTTGGGGATCATCAACTATTATGTAAGTCTACTCTTGAAGTGGCTGACTGCATTTGACTCAATAATCATCTTTGATCTCGGTGCTGTTTGAGCGTAAATTAATACCAATTTGAATTGATCTTGCTTGAATAAGTTCATTATCTTACTAGTTCGTTGAATAATTTCTTAGAAAATTATGTGGGCGTGTGTGTGTGTGTGTGTGTGAGTGAGATTGTATGTGTGTATGTTTAATTCTTTTATTTCTTTATAGGTTGCAGTCATTTGGTTGAGGTCAAGGTTGAACGCCGCTTTAAAAGGAGTTTTTTTTTATTCGAAGAAATCGATTCCAGGACTTATTCTTTGTAAGCTTAATACTTATTCTATCGGTCTGTTTTACCGAACCGCCAAGTTGCGGGGACATAAACATACTACCATCAGTTGGGAAGTGACGGTGCAGGGAAAAACACAGGCACAAAACACACACATACACATAAATACATAAATATGTATATATAAATACATACATACACACAGACATACACACACATATATATATATATACACACATAAATACATATATATATATATATATATATATATATGAACTGAAAGAATCCCGTTTTATATATATATATATTATATATATAAATATAAATATTCAACGGGCTTCTTTCAGTTTCCGTCTATCAAATCCATTCGTAAGGTTATGGTCAGTACAAGGCTATAGCAGAAGACACTTGCCAAAGGGGTCACGCAGTGAGAGTGAACCCGGAACCATGTTGTAGGAAGCAGGCTTCCTAGCACCACCCCTCCACACAGTAATTCAAAATGAATGGCGCAAAAAAAAAGTATATATGTCAGTGCTGTAATGAATATATTGCAAAAATATCGATGGAACATGAAAGGTTAACTCTTCAAGTTTCTACCGACAGCCATATATGTCCGATGTTGGCGCCCTTTGCCACACGTCTACAGGATAAATCTAGTTCTTGTCACGCCCGTGCCAGCATAGCCTCGTGAGTTGACCATCTTTGTTTTTGTACCATTGTGTGTGTATGTGTGTGTGTGTGTTCTTTTATTCTTTTATTTGTTCCAGTCTGTTGACTGCGGCCATGCCGGAGCACCACCTTTAGTCGAGCAAACCGGCCCCAGGACTTATTCTTTGTAAGCCTACTACTTATTCTATCGTACTCTTTTGCCGAACTGCTAAGTAACGTGGACGTAAACACACCAACATCGGCTGCCAAGCTATGTTAGGGAGGACAAATACAGACACACAAACACATACATACAAACACACACACACACACACACACACACACACACATATATATATATATATATACACAACGGGCTTCTTTCAGTTTCCGTCTACCAAATCCACTCACAAGGCTTTGGTCAGCCTGAGGCTATAGTAGAAATCACTGGCCCAAGGCACCACGCAGTGGGACTGAACCTTGAACCATGTGGTTGGTAAGTCCCACTGTGTAGTATCTTGGCCGAGTGTCATCTATTATGGTTCCGGCCCGACCAATGTGAGTTAGTTTGGTTGACGGAAATTGTGTGGAAGCCCAGGATATGTATGTGTGTGTGTGTGTGTGTGTGTGTGTGTTTGTGTCTGTGTTTGTTCGCCATTGCTTGACAACCTATATTAGTTTATTTATTTCCCGCTCTGTAGCAGTTCGGCAAAAGTGACCGATAAAATAAGTACCAGGTTTTTAAAAAATGAAGTACTGGAATCAATTCATTCGAAAAAAAAAAATTCCTCTAGGCGGTGCCCCAGCATGGCCACAGTCCAATGACTGAAAGAAAAGAGTGAAAGAGAGAAGAGGTGGGAGAGACTCCCAATCCGAGCATCTGCATTGAAAGAGTAGATGAAAAGTACCGGTTTGGTCTGAATGCTTGCAACATGGTGAAGTCAGCTAAAGATACGAAGAGAAAATGTGTTGGTGCTTAACCGAGCGCTGTGTTAGACCTATCAGGTTAATACCTTACAATTTCAAAGGTAAAAAAATCAGTTTGTAGATATATGCAAAATAACTGTTGAGGGTTGTGTCCAATAGATGCTATTTTGTAATTACATTTTTTACGCGCCTAAACAAGTCTTCACATTTAACAATCCAATTTCACATTGTATTTAATTTTTAGAGTATGCTTTCTCAAATTTGAATCTGTTTACGATCATGTACACACTCTGAATATTGGAGTGCGGAAACTGATTACACCAGGTTGCTCCCAGTAATAAATTACAAAGAACTAAAGGAACAGACATGTTAAAGTACGATTGAAAGAAAGGCAAGTAAGCGATTGGCTCGACGGGGCGGGTGTCATCGCTTTCATTTTTCATCCTATCATTATATCATTCGTTTTTTTTAAAAATTTTTTTGTCCCCATTTGTGTATGTCCCCTCTATGTTTAGCCCCCTGTGGGCAATAAAGAAATCGATCATGAACACACCCATTTTTCATGTATTTACTAACTCGCAAGGATGCATTGATTAGAACATGAAGACAGTGAGCATGAAAAGTAGAGAAGCTCTCTGAGTTGTTAGACAACGATGTCACAAAATCAGACACTTTGATTTGAAACTGAAACGCAGGCATCTTCAGTTGAAATCTAAAATTATTAAAAAAAACAACAGAAATTCATTGTTATTAAATTGTAATAGAAAATTGCTGCACGTATTCTAAGATTTTCTCAAGCTCTCACGCACACTCGTCACACAAACATATAAATAAAGCAGTAAAGCAAAAAAAAAAAAAAAAATCATAAAAATAAGAATAACAGCTTAAACCATATCAAAATACTTCACTGCAGACATCGAAGATTCGGGACAAAGCACAGCTAGCCTTTTGTGAATGTAGCATAATATTGAAATTGCCACAATGAAATCGGTTGATATAGATACTAAAGATGGAATGAAGGTTATTGTGTTCGCGTTCGATAGAGTTTGTTTTGAAACTATGGTATTCCCTCATACTGTCGGTCATGAGTGCATGGCTTTTGCTATCCACCAACTTGGAATAACAGATGCAAGATATTTTGGTTTCCGTCACGTCACTAATGACGTGAGAGTTGAATGGATTGATTTGAACAAGCCTTTGGGGACCCAACTCGACAAACATTGTAGTCAACATTGTTTTTATTTTGGAGTGATGTACTATATATCGCGTGCTTATAACATTAAGGATGAGGCTGCCCTGTATCAGTATTTCAGGCAACTTCATGTTGATTATTTATATAGTCAGTATGATTGTTTACTTGAAAGGGCTATCAAACTGGCTTCGTTTTACCTTCGAGTGATTCTAGGTCCATACGATCCCAAAACGCATACTGTTACGACAGTGGGCCGCCACCTTCTTTTTCCTGCTAGCATACGGAGGGACGAGAAAATTGCTACAGCTGCTCAAGAAAAAGCTTTTCAGAATTACCAAACCCTTCATATATCTTCTACAACTAGTATGGTTTTTTATATAATTGAATTCGAGTCTGCGACGTACTACGGCCTAGAGTGTCACCCTGCCATACTTTCCGAGAGTCGTGAGGCGGTGCATCTAATAACGTCCTACAACGGTATCATGGTGAAATATTTAAGGTCCCCTGATGCTTTTCTCCTCAAGTGGTCAGATATTGCCGCAGTCACACGTTCTCAAAAGTCTAGTATAATTATCCAACAGTTATCTCGCTCCATACAACTAGAACTGGCTGATAAGAAGAGAGCAAAATATTTCTTCCAAATGGCTTTCCTTTTGATGCATTTTTATCAAGATAATCCAGAGTTCTGCGACAGATCGACAAAGGAACCTGCCAAGCCTGACGGCTACGAATCTTACTCGTTGCTGCTGTCAAGTTCTCAGTCGGAGACTCTGAGATCTGTTCTTCGTTACCAGCAGTCGCTGACTTCTATTCCTGATAACGTTCGATCGTCTCCCAAATCTCTTTATGAAGCTACTGAAACTGCGCAATACCTCCTCGCTCAACCGTCACGTCCAGAACAAACTGCTCTAGGTGCAACAGAAGCAATTACTAGTCCATCGAAACCCTTAACGAGCGTCAGCGCTGCTGAGATACGTCTTGATGAAGAATTATTCCTGACTGGTTCCAAGGATATAAAATATGAAGCGAAGAAACTTAACAAAAGTAGTCAAACGCAATCTTTTTACATATCTATGATTAATGAACGATTCCAGAAGTATACCGAAACCAGTCCGATGCATTTACTTTCTCAAACTTTAAAAAATATTCTGCAGTATCTAGATGCAATAGAAAAGGCTGAAGGTGAAACCCAAGCGGATATTAAATCTAAACAAAGTACGGAAAAACATTTCTCCGATTCGCAACCATTGAAAGAAAGTGGCATTCCTTATAGATATCCACCCAAATATCCATTTCCAAAAACCAAGTCGAAGGATACGGACATAGATCCTGCGAAACCTATTACCGTAGGGCAAATTTTGAAGAGAGTTCAAGACATTCAAGTACGAGATAAAAGCACTGAGTCCGTTTCACCCGCTAAATTGGAGAAAAGTAAGGAGTCGAAAGTTTCTGAAACTCAAACCATGTTGCCTAGTAGGAAGTACACATATCTGAACCACCGGTAACTGAGCCAACTTATCAAGCCCTCTCTAAATCGGAGTTGTTGGCCCTAGAAAGTTCTAAAGGAGCTGTACATAAGCATTCCAAGAAGCCATTTATTATGGTGGCTTCAGGTGCATTTAAAGACATTCGAAGTAGAGATAAATATGAAAATCTGCAACGTAAATTAAATGAGGGCGAGGTTTTCACCGAGTTTCGCTCAACTGGCGTAAAAAGTCAAATGCCTTGTTCTGTTGGTTGTCATGTAGATAACCTTTCTCGAAATCGCTATCAATCTATTGTACCTTATGACGAAAATCGTGTACAACTGTCTGGAAGACCTGACAATATGCTTGGTTATATAAATGCGTCTAGTATAAAATGGAGACGCGGTCTGCATAAATTGAGCTTCATTGCAGCTCAAGCGCCGCTAAAAAATACTGTCGAAGATTTTTGGCAAATGATTTGGGAACAAAAGGTTTCTATAATAATTATGCTGAATGCCAGGGATGACGAGGATAAACTTTTGTGTTGTCAGTACTGGCCTCAAGAATGGAATCTTGATCAAAAATTTCAGAGTGGACCGTTTACAGTTACTTTCCATACGTATAGGAGAACTCCCGAGTACTTTTTAGATGTTCTGACAATCACCAATGCTTCTGGTGAGCAACAGCTAATAAGTAATCTTTATTTCACTCAATGGTCAGGAGATGACTGTCCGTGTGATTTATCAATTTTTGTCAGCATTTTGGAAGAGATTGACTCTGTACAAAATCTTATGCGCACTAAAGATCCCGTCCAAGCTCCTATCGCTGTCCTGTGTCATGATGGAGTTGGTCGTACCGGTGTCCTAATAATGTCTTATATTATGAAATATTGTCTAAAGCATGACATTGAAATGAATATATCACACTTGCTTGGCTTCCTCCGCTCCAATAGAATGTTTATGGTTACTTCACTAAAACAATATATTTCCGTTCATGAAGCTTTGATTTATTTCCTGAAAGGCTTATTTGCTCCTTCAAAATCGTATCTCGTTGGTCCATTTAGGATCTAGTCTGAAATTAAACGACTTTAATCGTATGGAATTTACATATTTTTCTTTTGGAACTACATTTTTCATGAGTACTTTCCTGTTAAAAAAGTTGCAATAAAGTGGAAAATTAAGACGTCTCGTTAGACATTTTATTTTTAACTAACCTACGAGAAACCCTTTAATTTCACTAATTTCCTACGTGTAAATTATCAACTACATGAAGCTTCGAAGTTTGGCTAGAACACCAAGATAAATGTCGAGTGTGGAAATTAAAACAAAAAAAAAATGGCTGCCATATATTCACAATATTGTCTAATCAGCCTTTTAAAGCTTTAATTGGAAGAATTTGATGGCTGAACTGTTTAGTTGCAGCTGTAAACATTTTTTTTCTAGAAAACCTTTCCTCTAGAAGACTGAGAAATGGTTCACTACTCTCTATTTGGTAGCTTTGTCACTGATGTCTTTTTTATACTTCTATAAAATCCTCAAAGGTGTAATTCGAGGCATGCTTTTTTTTAGCCGCCAATTATCTCCCCATTCTCACCAGGCGTCGTTCTACATCAAATTTTCCTTATCCTTCTCTCCAACAACAAAATTAAAAATTTACAAATTCCGCTTTTGTTGTTGTTCTCCAGTCTAAGGACTTGAAAATATAGGATCTGCATCTTCATAAATTAACAGTCTACAAGGAATCTTTCAAGGAACTCTTAGCTCTGTAGCAACAGTGGCTAAATCTCTCAAATCTGACCATACTGTGGTAATTGAGAAAGCGCATGTTGGAAAATTCCGTCCTGTAAATAGAAAATCCAGCTTGCAAACCTTTGTTATAGGCCTGCTGAATTGAGATTCGTCTGAATTAACGAATGTCGTAGCAAAGGAGAGAATAATGTTCTTTTCATTGTCCCTTTCTGTATGGTAATTTAAAATCCTTTAGCATTTAAACCGGCCATATTAGGCTCCGATATTCTTTTATGTTCAAACTAGCCAGATTTGGCCTGTCACTCCTATCCTACATAGTCATTTTAAAAACAATCACCTCCTCGAAATCTCTAAACTACAAGATAATGCATGAATAATTCAAAACCATGTGAATAAATATTACATCAAACAGTAATCTGAATTCTAGTGGGTTAAACAAGTCCATACAGTTTTCTTTACACTCTATCGAATCTGCAACAGCCAAATTTAATCCCCCTCTCCCCCATAACAAATCCTCGTAAATGCTTCCAATTTTCATCTTAGGCTCTAAAATTCTCACACCAAATGCATTTTACAATTGACATCTTAATATTATTTGCATTTTATAGTTGGTATGCCCAGCTATAGTGAAATAATTAAAACTAATCTCTCCCGTAGGATTTTAGTGTCGTGGTGTCATGAACGAAGTACTTAATTCTAAGAACCCTAAAAGAGATTAAAATGCAATAGATCGATTCTAGGGTTATAATTATGGGTGACAATTTCATATGACACCGCTAGAAAAAACTGCCGTTCAAACCGAAAAGATCCTCGTTCGCCTTAAAACAAAAATCAATGCCAATAATAAAAACACTACAGCTTATTTTGTTTGGGGAGTCATAGTGCCTTAGTATAACATTCACCGGTTCAAATTCCAATCATTTATCTTGTGTTAAATTTTTAAAGTGATTTTTTTTGTGTATTCCCATTCGTGTATCTGACCCCAAAATCGGATTGCATTTTCCCCTCTGTGTTGGCCCCTTGTGAACAATAAAAAATCAAGTGTCATATGAAGGCACTATGGCTCTCCCGCAAGCAACAAAATTTGTTTGAACACACGAATTCATATAAAGAATCTTGCAAACCAGATACAAAATCTACAGCTGATAAATTACTCGTATAGAATAATTTACTCAATATTTTAGACGTAATTGTAATTTAAGCCATGAAAATAAACCTCGGACCAGTTGAGTGTGGCCCTCATTTACCTTAAAAATCGAACATGAAATTTGGTAGGCACTGTTGGGTAAGTCCTAGCGAGATTGAAACTATACCGCCAATTTTAAATATACTTCAAATTAATAATTCGAGACGTCAGCTTCGCTTTCGTAAGTTTGAATTTCACACTCTAGCAGAAAAGGGAAGCAACTGTAGTTATTAAGCTTCTGTGTGCGTTTTTAATGATAGTGTATTATATTATTGGCATGTCTCTCCGGCTATCTCGACAACTCAGCCAACGTAGCCTTGAAATATGTACCGAAAGAGATGCAAATTCAACGTTGTAAACAGGAGTAATGTAACTTTCGTTGGCTCACAGTGCTGAGTTATTAAATTTCTCTGATACAACTCCCAATAAATTTGTATCTCTCACCAACTTTATCTAGAAATTAGAATAAGTGGCTACATATCACCTTATATCAGCAAATAGAAACAAATCTTTTTTTTTTTTCATTAAAAAAAAAAAAAACTTGTCGTATACTTTTCCTTGCCACTTAATATAATCACTAATAATTTTTTTTATTAACAATCTTAGAATGTTAAAACCAATATTTCAGCGTTGACTTTGTAATCTGTTTAGTGTGCAATTTTTTTCATTAAAATTTTATTTTCATATAATTTTTAAGAATAAAACAATTTCGATGATTATGCAACACAGAGAACGGTCTTTCTGCCGTCGGCGGAGAAATTCTTGATAAATTTTTTAAAACTCATTTACAGAAACAATTTCCTTAAACCGTTTTGTTTCTCTTACATCAAATGCCATTATTACAGTGCGGAACGAAACTATTGGGTGCAGTTGTCTGGACGCTGACGTGTGGCACGGCTGACTGGACACTGTTTTAGCAACAGTACTATTTCGAGCTACACGTAAACGCAGTCACGCGATAGACATTATAATTTATCAACACGATTGACATACCCACTTTTCTCTCTTCTCTTGCACATAATGTGAAATATGTTCACACAGAAGGGGCTGTCAAATAGGTAGCACCAAAACTACTATGCTAAAATGTCTCGTACACATTCCAGTATTATGCTCTTCCATCTATGTATGTCAATATCTTACTGGCAGAGGGCGGCGAGCTGGCAGAATCGTTAACACGCCGGACAAAATGCTTAGCGGTATTTCGTCTGCCGTTACCTTCTGAGTTCAAATTCCGCCGAGGTCGACTTTGCCTTTCATCCTTTCGGGGTCGATTAAATAAGTACCAGTTACGCACTGGGGTCGATGTAATCGACTTAATCCGTTCGTCTGTCCTTGTTTGTCCTCTCTGTGTTTAGCTCCTTATGGGTAGTAAAGAAATAGGTATTTCGTCTGCCGTTACGTTCTGAGTTCAAATTCCGCCGAGATCGACTTTCGTGGTCGATAAATTAAGTACCAGTTGCATACTGGGTTCGAACTAATCGACTGGTCCCCTCCCCACAAATTTCGGGCCTTGTGTCTAGAGTAGAAACGAATATCTTACTGGCAGAATTGTTAGCACGCTGGACAAAAAATGCCTTGAAGCATTTCGTCTGCAGTTGCGTTCTGAGTTCAAATTCAGCCGAGGTCGACTTTGCCTTTCATCCCATCGGACTCCTACTAAAATTTGAAATCAATATTTTACTATTCATTATAGCCGAAATATCGAACAAATACATCTTCCAATGCTATTTCCAACTTGCGAAAGCTGCAATATATGGGGCTACACACAGAGGAGACAAACTGATTAAGTCGATTATATCGACGCCAGTGCGTAACTGGTACTTATTTAATCGACCCCGAAAGGATGAAAAGCAAAGTCGGCCTCGGCGGAATTTGAACTCAGAACGTAGCGGCTGACGAAATACTGCTAAGCATTTCGCCCGGCGTGCTAACGGTTCCGCCAGCTCGCCGCCATATATGGTTGCTATTTCTGCTTGAAACATATACTTTACCAAGTTCATACAACTTAATTGAAAGCATTAACGTCACAACACCCCATATTATCCTTTTAAGATATACGGTATTTTTACGTATTGTGTGTGTATAATGAGAAATTTGGAACTGATATAGTGAGTATTAAAATAAAATTCTATGATATGGTTGATGTATATTAGGATTTGATGAATTGCATGGGGACTTCTATCTCTAAATAACATACATTTCCTTATCGAGAATAATTCAATTTATTTGAATCCCTGTGACGCCGGAATTTTTATTCCCTAATAAATAAAATTATATATATATATATATTATATATATATATATATTATATATATATATATATATATATATATATATATATAATGTATAAAAGCAAAAACACATTTTTGATTTTTCTAAGAAAATCTGTCATTTCACGATTACTAATCTATTATTTACGGTTTTGCAACTGCGGGATTTCAGGTTCAATCTCACTGCACGGAACCTTTCAAATGTCGTCTACCTTATCTTCGGGCCGATCAGCGACTTATGCAGTGCCTAATATTTTGATAAACAAAACATTTTTCTTTTGTCCTTTGCGTGGTTCAGTCATTGAACCACGGCCATACTGGGGCAGTGCCTTGAAGTCGGCCGCATTACCTTTCTAAGTCTAGTAGTATTCTATATCCTTTTTTTCTGTCGAATCGATGACGTAATCCAGTCAACACCGGTTGTCAAGCTATAGTCACAACCCACGTACACACATGTATGCATATATATCACGTGACCGACCAGACTACCGGATGTTGTTATGCATGGCTGGTCACAATGCGCTTAGCGTCGTATTAGCTTTTGACTACGCCGTCGCAATGTTCACCCATTTACAGCTGGCTGGACTCGAGCAACATGAAATAAAGTGTATTGCTCAAGAACAAATCGTACTGCCCGGTCTGTGGTTCGAAACCTCGACTGCAGTATCGTGAGCGCAACATCTCTAACCAGTAAGCCACGCACCTTCACTGTAGATGGATGTGTGGATAGATCTACACAAAGAGCTCTGTGTGCGTGTTTAATTTCAATTATAAATCGGGAACTATTTAAATTAGTTTCATATTTTACAAGATTCTTACGAAATAAACATTCAAATAGAGAACCCACTTTTTTCTATTTAGAAATACTGAGAACTTTATCTGTCTATGATGGTCTTTGAACGCAAGATGATAAACATTAATTTCTGAACTGAATAATATTTTGGACACGTATCAATTGAAAAGTCAAAAGATGTCGATAAAAGTCTGATAATTTGAAATCACTAGTAAAACTAGTATCTAACCAGTATCATTGCAAATCATATTTTGTTATCATTAAGTCTGTCACGTCATGAAGATTTGGTCTTAAGTTTCATTTGCATTATATATCCTATAGAAACTTTAACCCATTCTTTTCCTCAGTGCGTTTAACTCTTATCTGCTTCACAGCTATTGGCGCAGCTATGGCTGTGTTTATGATCTCTGTTAATTTTGTTTTCTTTTATATACCTATTTCTTTATTGCCCACAAGGGGCTAAACATAGAGGAGACAAACAAGGACAGACAAAGGTATTAAGTCGATTACATCGATCCCAGTGCGTAACTGGTACTTAATTTATCGACCCCGTAAGGATGGAAGACAAAGTCGACCTCGGCGGAATTTGAACTCGGAACGTAACGGCAGACGAAATATCGCTAAGCATTTCGCCCGGCGTGCTAACGTTTCTGCCAGCTCGCCGCCTTGTTTTCTTTTCTACACCAAGACGCTATGAGCGAAGGAGAAAACGCTAGGTTGCCCAGCCTTTCTAAACAGCAGCACTGAAGGCGCGTAGCTTAGAGGTTAGGGTATTCGACACACGATCGTAAGGTCGTGAGCTCGATTTCCGGCAGTGTGTTATGCCCTTCAGCAAGACATTTCATTTCATGTTGCTTCAGTTCACTCAGCTGTAATTCAAAAGGAGCCAGCCTTGTCACATTCTGTGTTACGCTGAATCTCCCTGAGAACTACGTTAAGGATATGAGTGTCTGTGGAGTACTTAGTCACTTGCATGTTAATTTCATGAGGAGGCTGTTCCGTTGATTGGATCAACTGTAACCCTCGTTGTCACAACGGATGGAGTATCAATAAGCAACAACATTAGTGTAAGTGGGTAAAATCGTTTCAATCTCAAATTGAAACCGCATCGCAGCCTCGATTCCTGTACAGAATGTAAGTTAAACAAATAACTATTCTAACTTTGGACACAAGGTCAACAATTTTTGAGGTCACATCGATCCTAGTACTTGGCATGTAATGTTTTATCGACCCCCGAAAGGATGAAAGTCAAAGCTGACCTTGGTGGATTTGAACTCAGAATGTAAAGAACCGGAAGAAATCTTGCTAAGCATTTTATCCAGTATGATAATGATTCTGCCAATCCATCGCTTTATCTTTTCTACAATAGTGGAGGCGCAATGGCCCAGTGGTTAGGGCAGCGGACTTGCGATCGGAGGATCACAGTTTCGATTCCCACACCGAGCGTTGTGTGTGTTTATTGAGCGAAAACACCTAAAGCTACACGAGGCTCCGGCAGTGGTGGTGGTTGCGACCCCTGTTGTACTCTTTCGCCTTAACTTTCTCTCACCCTTTCTTCCTGTTTCTAGGGTAACGCTGCGATGGACTGGCGTCCTGTCCAGCTGGGGGGAACACATACGCCACAGAAACCGGGAAACCGGGCCTATGAGCCTGGCTAGGCTTGAAAAGGGCGCATAAATAAAATAAATAAAAACAATCGATACAAGGCCTGAAATTTTAGGGAATGGGGTTACTCGATTAAATCGATATCAGTGCGTAACTGGTCCTAATGTCATCGAAACGACGAAAGGCAAAGCCGACCAGGGTGGAATTTGAACTCAGAACGTAAAAAGCAGACAAAATGCCGCTAAGCCTTTTGTCTAGCACGGTAACGATTCTACCAGCTCAATTCTGCTGCCTTTCAAATTTTTGATATAAGGCAAGCAGTTTTTGAGGTGGGGAAGGTGTAAGTAGATTACATCGACCCCAGTGTTTAACTGGTACTTATTTTATCGATCCCGAAAGGAAGAAAGGCAAAGCCGACTAGGGTAAAATTTGAACGTAAAGACAGACGAAATGCCGTTAAGCTTCTTGTCTAGGACGATAACGATTCTACCATCTCGATTCTGCCGCCTTTCAAATTTTTTATATAAGGCAAGCAGTTTTGGAGGTGGGTTGTAAGTGGATTACATCAATCCCAGTGTTTAACTGGTACTTATTCCATCGGGCCCGAAAAGATGAATGGCAATGTCAATCTCGACGGAATTTGAACTCGGAACGTGTAGATTGATGAAATGCTACTAAACATTTTGACCGACGTGCTAACGATATTGCCAGTACGCCGGACGAAGTGCTGCTAAGCATTTTATCCGGTGTGCTAACAATCCTGCCGGCTCGCCGCCTAAACTATAAAAATATTTACAGCAAAATATATATCAGGTGGAGGCGCAATGGCCCAGTGGTTAGAGCAGCGGATTCGCGGTCGTAGGATAGCGGTTTCGATTCTCAGACTGGGCGTTGTGAGTGTTTATTGAGCGAAAACACCTAAAACTCCACGAGACTCTAGCAGTGGGGTAGTGGCAAATCCTGTACTCTTTCGCCACAACTTTCTCTTACTCTTTCTTCTGTTGGCCTGCTCGCTTAGCCAGCGTGGTGGCGTCATTTGAAGGCTAAAACAGTGCATTGTGTAGCAGCATCTGATAGCCTAGTCGGTCACGTGATATATCATGTATTTAATGAGTGTTTCTGTAATGGTCAGCAAAGCATAAACTCTCAACTGTGATCGTGTCTGGTATGGAAGAATCCACTTTGTATACCACCCACAAATTAGTGTGCATTCTTGTCACAGTTTATGATTATACAAACTAGCTCAATTTGCGATTGTCGGTTTCAGCTAAATCGTCTACACACCACAGCTTAATATTCAACCACGTGTGAATGCCCAAAACATCATAGTTAAACGCTAACGTAAAGACTCAGTAATACCTCCAGAAAACCATGAATGTAATTTTTTTAATTAATTATACTCTATTAACCCAGGGGTTTTGATGAAAACACACAGACCATAACCACAAAGGCTTGTACCTTTACAGATTTTGTTCTGCTAAGCAGTTGAGCATGGCTGGGTTTATTAAAGTATTGCACTTACCTTCGTATGATTAGGTGGTGCGTAGTATTCTTGAGCGAAACTTCATTTCACGCAAAAAAAAAAAAAAATGGATCTCCGTCGGTTACGACGAAGAGAGTTGCAGTTGATCCGATTAATAGAACAGCCGGTTCGTGAAACCAACGCACAAGTACCCTTAATGTAGTTCTCAGGTAGATTCAGCGTGATACAGAATGTAACAAGGCTGGCCCCCTTTGAATTACAGGTACAACCCACTTTTTTTCCCAACCGAATGCACTGGAGCAATTTGAAAAAAAATGTCTTGCTCAGCATAACGCACCGCCTGGAATCGAACTCGCGGCCTTACGATCCGGAGCGAAGTACACTAACCACTAAACCACGCGCCTTCACTCGTCATTTGACGTTGCTCCAGTTAATGCAGGTGTAATGAGTTGCAGCAATAGACGGGAAGTTAACTCTATGACGGATAGAGTACAATAGGAAAATGTTGGGATCCCGGTTACTTATTCGCCGGAATATGAAAACCGGATTAAACTCCGGTCATGTGCGTCTTCATGTTCATAACAAACCCAAGGAGATGAGAAACAGGTTTTCCTCTGGATCGAATGCAACTTCTACTGCAAATATAAAAATAATTATTATTTCTTTACTACCCATAAGGGGCTAAACACAGAGGGGACAAACAAGGACAGATATCGATCCCAGTGCATAACTTGTACTTAATTTATTGACCCAGAAAGGATGAAAGGCAAAGTCGATCTCGGCGGAATTTGAACTCAGAACGTAACAGCAGACGAAATACGGCTACGCATTTCGCCCAGCGTGCTAACGGTTCTGCCAGCTCGCCGCCTTTTATATAAAAAAATAATAATTAGAAATATTGCATTTCTAAATCTCTCAGGGAGACTTATACAGTAGCAGCACGTTAAACTGATGGTTTGTTGCTAACTTAATGCGGCAGTCTCAGGAAAGGGAAGAATGCTACTGCTATTTAGCGCCAGGAAACATCGTTTCCAGTTGGCTACGTGACACAAGCTTTCTGTGTCCTTAAGTTTTCAAAAAGGGGAGATAAGCACCTCCACCCAGCAAAGCCATCAGCTTATTAAATTCTTTTATTTTACTGCTTTCAGTCATTGCATTGCAATGATACTGGAACACACTGAGCCTAGCCTTTATTTAAATCTGGCGTTATTTTTGTCACTTTTTATTTGTTGAAAAATTATCTTTGTGACAAATGACGCTTCTGCAGAGGTAAATTTTCTAGGAATCAATTTTGGGCCCAGACTCCAGACCATTTAAATTACACCAGTAATGTTTCCGGAAAAGATGTAGTTAGCACAACTTCCTACAACTCGTCCATTTGCATTAGGCGATGTAGTTCATGTCGTTGACATATAAACAAACAGGATGATCATGGCTGAAAAGCCTTTGATCAGAGTTTAGCTTACTAGAGGCTAAACAACATCAATAACGACAGCAACAACTTTTCTAGCGTTTCCATAAGACGTGTTAGGGCCTAGTTTGATACCTTCAGCTAACTGATTGGATAGTTCATCTAGAGCTAAGTATACATACATATATATATATATATATATATATATATATATATATATATTATATATATATAATATATATATATATATATATGTATATATGTATATATATATATATATACATTTACATATATATTTACATATATATATATTTACATATATATATATATTTACATATATATTTACATTTATACGCCTCTCTCTCTTCCCCTCTCTCTCTCTCTCTATATATATATATATATATATGTGTGTGTGTGTGTGTGTGTGTGTATAATAGCATACTACAACTCATTCATGAGAGTGGGTGGGAGTACTGTGATATTGCTGATTGTTTCATTAACTACTGTATTGAGTTCAAGTACTACTATGTCGAGTCATTTGTGGCTCTGGTTTAAGCACCTCTTCCCGCTTCAAAATAAATAATTACATAAATAAATGAATAAACAAACAAACAAACTCAGTATAATTTGATGACTGGACTTGTCAACTGCCTCTTGTTCCTGAATACAAACTTCACTAAGGCATTTGTTTTTGGGAAAGACAATTTCATCTATTGTTGTTAAGGCGGCGAGCTGGCAGAAACGTTAGCACGCCGGGCGAAATGCGTAGCCGTATTTCGTCTGCCGTTACGTTCTGTGTTCAAATTCCGCCGAGGTCGACTTTGCCTTTCATCCTTTCGGGGTCGATAAATTAAGTACCAGTTACGCACTGGGGACGATGTAATCGACTTAATCCGTTTGCCTGTCCTTGTTTGTCCCCTCTGTGTTTAGCCCCTTGTAGGCAATAAAGAACTAAGAAGCCTTAGCACGCCGGGCGAAATGCTTAGCATATTTCGTCTGTCTTTACGTTCTGAGTTCAAATTCCGTCGAAATCGACTTTGCCTTTCGTCCTTTTCGGAGTCGATAAATTAAGTACCAGTTGCGTACTGGTATCGATCTAATCGACTGGCCCCTTCCCCAAATTTCAGGCCTTGTGCCTAGAGTAGAAAAGAATTTCATCTATTGTTGTTAATTTTTACATTAAATTATATATCCGCCAATCTTCAAAAGAAATTTTAAAATATAAAAATAACTGCGTCATACAGTAAAGTTTAACTTGTGACCTAGTTTGGTCTGTGGTAATTTTGTTGCTCACTCAACGAATTTTCTTGAGAAAGATATGATTGCCTTGTGTTGACGGTCATGATAATAAAAGTAAATGGATCCTCCGTCGGTTTCGACAATCACTATTCCAGTTATTTGATCAGGAGGACTACCTAGGCATTAGAATACGAATGGTTTAGGTGGTGTGACTTGGCGGGAGCGTTAGAACGCCGGACAAAATGCTTAGCGGGTATTTCGTCTGCCGCTACGTTCTGAGTTCAAATTCTGCCGAGGTCGATTTTGCCTTTCATCCTTTCGGGGTCGATTAAATAAGTACCAGTTACGCACTGGGGTCGATATAATCGACTTAATCCGTTTGTCTGTCCTTGTTTGTCCTCCCTGTGTTTAGTCCCTTGTGGGTAGTAAAGAAATAGCTATTTCGTCTGTCTATACGTTCTGAGTTCAAATTCCACTGAGGTCGACTTTGCTTTTCATCTCTTTCGGTATCGACAAAATAATTACTATTTGAGCCCTGGGGTCGATGTAATCGAGTCGTCTCACTCCCACGAAAATTTCAGGTCTTGCGTTTACAGCTGAGGGGATTATAATATGAGTGTTTGAGGCGGCGAACTGGCAGAATCGCTAGAGCATCGGAAAATTTCATGGCGTTAAATAGCTGTTAAATTTCAACCTCAAATCACACTTTACTTTCTTAAAAATGGAGGAAGGACATATTGAATGATATGGCATCAAATACACTATCTGAATAAATGACAGAATAATCACGATTGGAACACCTTTCATTATTGACCTACTCGATCAGGGCAGACCTAGAGCTAAGTGTAACAGCTGATATTAACTTTCTAGTGGGAGGACATTGATAGTGATTGGTCCCGTTGGCGGTAGGAACTAGACAGGTCTTTAGAAAGGCGTGAGGAAAGGCTGAAGCTTTCTAGTGAAGAAGAGTAAAATTGAGAAAAGCAACACCAGGATAAAACTGACAGGCAATACTTTCAAACATAGTTGCTACAGCCAGTACTATCACTCCCGTGTCGGTCTCTAAAGTCATAGCAGACGTTGCTCTACCAACAGCACTGAAGCAAGACTTTACAGATGCAGGTTCATGGAATCACGACGCTAAGAGTATCTCCCCTCCTCAAGACGAGCAGATCTTCATTGCCATTTGGTAAATATGACACATGCTCTGGAGGCGGAGATGATTTTAATAAATCAAGAATTTATGTTATATGGTATTTGTTATACCTGTATTGGCCTATAATTTTGTTATGCAGATTTGACCTCGTCGTTTTAAAGTATGACTAAGTGCTCTAAATTCATATAGCAGTAGTAGTAGTGGTGGTGGTAACAGTAGTAGTGGTGGTGGTAGTAGTAGTGATAGCAATAGTAGTATTGATGGTGGTAGTAGTAGTAGTAGTGGTGGTGGTGGTGGTGGTTGTAGTAGTTGTGGTGGTGGTAATGGTGGTTGTGGTGGTGGAGGTAGTGGTGGTGGTGGTAGTGGTAGTGGTGGTGGTGGTAATTAAAAAGCAGTCAATGAAGCAATGTTCGTTATTTAGTGCTGAAAAGGAAAATGGTTGAACAGTGAAGGCAGTGGAGTGTTGAGGGTGGAAACAGCTGTAATATTCCCGAACCAGCAAATAAACTAAAGAGAGACATATCGACCACACCTGCACCTCCATTCTAGCGCAATAATAAACCGGGTATTTTTTTGTAGGTTAAAATAAGTCGCAATTTAATGTAGAAAAATGAAAGTTGATTTTGCTCACGAAGTTTAAAAAAAAAAACGAATAAATAAACCGAAGAAAAAGAGAAGCTGTGATAGTCATGCATTTCCCTAAAAGCCTTTCGCAATGTACTTGAAATGAGGTGTCTTTAACCGGAAATAGAAACTAGTACGAAAACCCTAGCCCTCTGGGTACGTATTCCGAAGCGATAATCGATAATGTTAGCCGTGCCTTGTCTCGATGTTGATTGATTCTGTAGCCATGTGGGTAAAAAGCTTGTTTTGCCACCGCATGGTTTTGGGTTCAATCCCACTGCATGGTACCTTTAGCAAGTGTCTTCAACTATAGCCCTTGGCCGACCAATGTTTTCTGAGTGAAAGAAATCCGTCGTATATATCACTGAAATCTACAAGTTTTTTTTTTTTTCATTCTTTCTCTCTGCTTATTTTCTCTTATTCCTTTCTGCTGAAGGGCGTTGGCTCGAAACGTAAAAGACGTTTTCATTTTTCCGAGCATCAAGCTAATACACCTGCTTGTTGTTCATACACCCGTCTTCGTCTTTTGTTTTTCTATAAATTTCAACTATATATATGTATTTGTTTTTTCGCCCTTTTCAAGCCTAACCAGGCTCATGGGCCCGGTTTCTCAGTTTCTGTGGCGTATGTGTTCCCTCCAGCTGGATGGGACGCCAGTCCATCGCAGCGTTACTCAAGAAACAGAAAGAGAGAGTGAGAGAAAGTTGTGGCGAAAGAGTACAACAGGGGTCACCACCAGCCCCTGCCGGAGCCTCGTGGAGCTTTTAGGTGTTTTCGCTCAATAAACAAATACAACGCCCGGCCTGGGAATCGAAACCGCGAGTCCGCTGCCCTAACCACTGGGCCATTGCGCCTCCACACACACACACATATATATATATGTATGTATGTGTATATGTATATGTGTGTGTATATATGTGTATGTATGTATATGTGTGCATGCATGTTTGCATGTACGTATGTATGTATGTTGTGAATGTATGTATGTATGTATGTATGTATGTATGTATGTATGTATGTATGTATGTATGTATGTATATATGTATGTTGTGTATGTGTCTATGTGTGTGTCTGTCTGTGTTTGCCTCCCACCACCGTTAAACAACCGGTGTTAGTTTGTTTACCTTCCCATAACTTAGTAGCTCGGCAAAAAGAAACCGATAGAATAAGTACAAGATTGAAAAAAATATCAACAAAGAGTCAAATAAATATATAAAAGTACTAGAGTCGATTCGTTCGACTAAACTCTTCAAGGCGGTGCTGCAGCATGGCCGCATTCAATGATTTAAACAGGTAAAAGAGAAAAGGTAGAAGATAGGGAAATTTCAAGTTTCGTTTATTTCTCAAGAATATTTAACCTGTTTTGAAACGAAGTGGGTTCTAACCAGAAATCGAAACCGTATCGTAGAGTCGTCGCACTACTTGTTTTAATGGTGTGTGCCTTTTTCTTATCAAGATATAGAAACAGAGGCAGCCATCGGGTTGAAATCTATGCAATCATATCCCGCCTCCCTCTTCATAACTAGGCATTTAGAATCAAATTACATACGTGAAGTAGTGGTGGTGGTGATAGTAGATCTTTGCACACACTCATATATTTATATAACTAAGAGAGGCAGCAATGGTGTGAGTGAGTCAGTCGGTGATAAGAAACCTAAGTGGAGTGTACGTGGTTCTTAGCCATACAAATGCACTTTTCTGACTGCCGCGTCTCCGCTGAAACTGACAGAGTCTAACTTGATCGCCGACTACATTCACCCATGCGTGGTTTACAGACGTTCATACATAAATGCGTGCGTGCGGATTAATTAGTTGATATCACTACCACTAACACCAACAACAAAAATATTTTTTGTTGAATTTTTTTTCTTAATTCGTTCTTTCTTTAAATATTTTGTGATATCCAAAAAAAAAAAAAAGAAGTAAGAAAGCAAAATATTGTGGATAAAAACGTTATAGCTTGTTGCAGCCCATTTACAATTTAAAGGAAGATTTTAAAAAGATCTCACGAAGGAAAAGTTTAACTTTCAGCATTAAACTAAACAACGATATCTACGACAGAAATATAAAAGGATAAATTTTGAAGAAAAAAACAACAACAAAAAAAAAACCAAAAAAACCCAAACAAAGAGAACGAAAAAAAAAACAAGAACAAAAAATTTTAAAAAAACATAAATAACAAAACTACCATTTTAAATTTTGGAATCTTGTACACAGACTTTCGTGACAACGCCTTGAGAATTTATCGGTATTTCTGTAAAATTTATTATCATTACTACTGTTATTATTAATTGATTATTATTATTATTATTATTATTATTATTATTATTATTATTATTAATTGTTGGTGTTGCTGTTATGAATATTTTTCTCACCAAAATTATTTCACTCTCATAATCGAAACTTAATTTTTTTTTTGTATCATTTTTTCTGTCTCTATTGAACATAAAACTTTTTGACTTTATCAATTAACACCGTTTCGTTTCTCTAGACACCCTGTGGCCACTGCAGAAACAGTTATATTTATATAGATTGCTTTCGACAAATCATTATTATTGATTTAATTTAGTGTCCTTTTGTATGTATTGCATCAAGTCCCTTGGCAAGATTCTTAAATCTACTTGCGCAGAAGAGCCCTGTGTCATTAAGAAATTATCCTTTTTATATCGAATATTATTTATAAAATACTTTTTGTGTGAAGACATTTAGAAAACAAAAAAAAAAGAAAAAAACATTGATTTATGAAATAACGATAATAATAATAATAATAACATCAATTAAATTTTATAAATAACATAAAATGGATATGGATAACGAATTTGTGAACAATGTTAAAACTGAGACCGAGGTAAATGATGAGAAGTCTAGGACAAATCTAGAAGGGTACAACCAGGATATTTCTGTTAAGTCAACCGTGATTGGACAACCAAGTACGACAATGGAAATCAATGGAAATGTTTCCACTGAAGCCTGCCAACTGCAGGACACACTGTATACAGAAAGTAATACAACAGACACTTCATATCCGAATGCCCTGTCTAATGTTGAATCTAATTCCTTACAATCGGCTTTGAACGAAGCGATGGATTCGCAAATTTATGTTCCTGTAGTTAACAACACTTTCAGCGAATTAGCTGATGGAAGCAACAGTGATGGGGTTAGTTTTAAACCAGAAAATATCGAAGAAGTAAAACTTATGAATACATCGTCGGCGAAATGTGACACAGAATCTGGTGAGGTCATTCAGGATGCCATTTTAATAGATCAGAAACAAAGTTCAGTAGAGTTGTCTGAAAATATTTTTCCTGTAGTAACTGATACACACGTGCTTAATTCTGAGGAATCACAGGAAGATATCACAGGAAATCTTACTAACTTATCAGAAGGTGATTTGAATTTCTGCACTGGCGTCGAAGGTGTATGTGGTTCATACACCGAAACAGAAGTTGCTCCTGATTATATCCAAGTTTCGACTCAGAAAGTAGCAGAGTTTTCTACAGAACCTAACTTATCAGAAGGTGATTTGAATTTCCGCACTGGCGTCGAAGGTGTATGTGGTTCATACACCGAAACAGAAGTTGCTCCTGATTATATCCATGTTTCGTCTCAGAAAGTAGCAGAGTTTTCTACAGAACCTACATGTGAAAAAGTTGAAGAACTCGAAGAGAATCTGAAAAATATTTCAACATCTGCATCATCTTGTTTTGAAGAAATAGGAAATGTTGAAAATGTTAATTCCGAAATAATTGAAAAACCGTCCGTATTTTCTGTTGGAGATGCCGATAGCTCACAGGAAATCCTTGAAGAGAAACCTGAAGTCGTTTCTTTTAATCAATTTACATTAAAAACTGAAACAATTGGAGGAGACAAAATATTAGAAGAGAGAACAACTGTGGAAATAACTGAAGAATTAGATGTGCAAAACGCAACTGTAAACAATATGACAGTATCAGAACACATTGAGATTGTCGAGAAAGGAAACGTGGAAACCGATGGTAATATTGTTGGGACACCCAAAGATAATGATTCTACCGTTTTATTTGAACAAGTTGACGTACAGGTCGAAGAATTTGGAATTTCTACTTCATCAAAACCGATGATGACTTCTATCGAACAATCTGAAAATTTTAAGATGAATATTCCAAATGAAACGGAAACATCGTTTCCCGAGAAATGTCTTCCGTCCAGGAAGATAGTGGTTTGCTTGAAAACATGGTAGCTGTTGCACCTTTGGTAGAAAACCAAACGGTTGTAGTTCAAAAGGAAGAAATGTTATTGTTGGAAAATGAAGACAATAATGTTGTTGATATGACAGTAAAAGGGGAAAAACTTATAGAAACGATTGTGAATGAACCGGCTGAAGAAAGTTCTAAAGAACCAATGGGAAGTCCCAAAATTGCCACAGAACTCTCAAAAGTCCAGGAAGAAAATAAAGTGAAAGTAACAGAATTTGAAGCTGTAGAAAACCACGTTCCAACAAAGAAATTAACTGATATACAAAGTCATGATATAAAAACCTTTTCTATGG
>NC_043006.1:42532261-42539761 GCF_006345805.1 Octopus sinensis
TCGCCCTATCTTCAAACGGAATGTGTTAAAGATCTCTTAAATAAAAAATGCTGAATCAAGTATAAAAAAATTCTATTTTGAAGTCCTGTTTCTGAAGACATATCCTGGAATAAAATTACCTAAGAGACCAAGAAGCCGACAACCAATTCTTTCTTCTTTTCTTGTTGAGAGAAGATAGCATTTTAATTAAGATAGTTTTTGTATATTTTTAACTTAGTTTCCCCGTAGAATTAAGCTAAGATATACCAATAGATTTTGAAGTATAAAAACAAATAACAAGAAAGATATCGAAGAAAGAGTACTGTTGACACTGAAATAAAATCTGGCTGCGTGCCACAACAACTTAAAATAACTCTGATTCACGTGTAGCTAAGACGAAAGTATCTGGCTGTAAAAGTGAAGGATGCAATTTAATAAATCGTTAAATATATGTTTAGCCGCAGCTAGGTAAATTATTGGTAGTTAGGAAATAGCCATTGCGCTGCTTGTATGTATGTTAATTTGTAATATCAGCGCTTGTGACACTAATGGTAGGGTAGAAGCAACAGGCGAGTTTGAAATAGCCAACTACTTATAAATTAGATGTTTTCTTTGTTTTTGATTTTTCCATGACATTTTCTAGTCATCTATCCCAACTCCCTATTAAATAAATATGATGTGCGTGCGTGCGCGCGCGCGCGCGCGTGTGTGTATATGTGTGTGTGTGTGTGTGTGTGTGTGTGTGTGTATGTGTGCGTGTATGTGTGCAGGCGTCCACATGTATACGCACGTGTGCGCATGCTGGTTGGTAAAACGTAAATGAATTCTCAACCTTATTTTCGAGATTGTTTCAGCTGAAAGAGAAGTCTGGTATTACGTGCCAACATCCCAAATCTATTAATGCATTTCAAGATGTATGTATGTATGTATGTATGTATGTATGTATGTATGTATGTATGTATGTATGTATGTATGTATGTATGTATGTATGTATGTATGTATGCATGCATGCATGCATGCATGCATGTATGTATGTATGTATGTATGTATGTTTGTTTTTGTGTGTGTGCATGTATATATATATGTCTGTGTGTATGTATGTATTTATGCCTGTGTATATATACATATATACATACATACATACTTACAGGTAGATAGACAGATAGATAGATAGACAGATAGATAGATAGACAAATAGATGGGAGGGTGGGTAGGTAGGTAGATAGATAGATAGATAAATCGATAGCTAGACATATAAAGCGATAGATAAATCGATCGATAGATAGATAGACAGATAGGTAGATTGCCAAGCTGTCTCTTGTCATCTTCCATTTGCAATGTCTTAGTATTAAGAAAAAGAAACACGGGTTTTGTAAACCAGCCAAGAGTCGGACTAAAAACGTACTTTACCATTGTTGTTACGTTGTTTTCCATGCTGATTTCAATTCTGGTCGAAGTTTACTTTGTCTTTCATAAAATAAGTACCAAGAGTATATTTTTACGTTGATTTAATCTGCAGAACCATATTGATCGAAAAGAGCAATATTGATTGCGCAGAGTTCTATGATGAAAGCCAATTCTAGCTATGAATACCCCGTTATATATATATATATATATATATATTATATATATATATTTATTACATAAATCACTGAAACTACGAATAATAAATCTTGTGGCCAAATAAAAGTAAAAAATAATAATAATAAAAAAAAAAACCCACTGTTTAATATTGCTAGAAATGTTATGCACGCAAATTCAAGGACAGACTTTTTTCGTCGAGGCAACACTAAAAATTGATGTTTCACATTAGCTCAATGTTGAAAATTGTAAGGAAGGAGGAGGAGGAAGAGGAGGAGTAGGAGGAGGAAACATAATTGATTGCATCATTCTTATCCCCATAAAAAAAAAGCTTTCTGAACAGAAATCATTTAACCAACTATGAGTCCACGAAGTAGCCTTTACATGATCACTGAACCTGCAAGAAATAGCGTCCAGATCTCCCTCATCGCACGTTGTCATTTTCTTTAAGGAGAGTACATATTTGATTCTGTAGTTCTAATTTCCACCCAAAACATAGTATGGTCGTACTTGGAATGTCTTTGGTCATAGATAGCTCCGCTCGATCAGTGTTGACCTGGGGCTAAACCTGCGACAACAGCAACAACAAGTTAACACGTAGCAAGTAGAGTTAATATCTGGCGGAAATGATCGCCGCTAACAGCAATATAAAATACCAGACAAATTGAGACAAAACTATAAATAGTCGTAAAACCAACTTCAATACAAGCCATTGAAATGGCTTCTACGCAGTTGTGCGACTCACGAGAAGCAGCCAAATCTACCAGACTTACAAAAAATTAATAAAATGTAAAAAAAAAAAAGAAAAAGAAAAGAAAATTAGCTCTAGGACCGATTTGATTGGCTGAAGCCTTCAAGGTGGCACCCTAAGCATTGGCTGCAGTCTTGCAAAACAAGAGACGAGTAAAAGAATTTTAAATAAGAATTTTTTCTACATATAAAACGTTTATTGTAAAGAACTGGTCAACTACTGGTTCGAGAAATATTTAGATTATACACGGTGTCTACGTCTCATTCTGAGTTTAGGCCGTCCACTTGAATCTACATAACTCAGTTCACATAGCATTGGGCCGGTGTTTTTTTTTTTTTATTCAAGAGAAGATAACTCTTCTCTCATCCTGTTGATGGCATGAAATTTGTGCTGAGCACAAGTTTCATGCTCTTAAAAACCTATTGTTAAACACAAATCTCCTGAGGTTTATTAACTTCACAAGGCTTATTAACCTCATGAAGCATAAGAACTCTGTAAAACTACTGAATATACTTAAATCTCATATGACCATGCAGGTGCAGTGACGTAACACGAGTGTGTGTGTGCTACTCGGGGCAGCTCCTGAGTGTGCCGCGTCTCCCCCATCCTTCCCCGCCGCGGTTTTCCAAGCGTATGCAGGCTGATACAGCACATTCAAAAAGTGGCACTCGCATAAAAGCGTCGCACGAGACAGACCGCCTTCCTACCCCTTGCCCCCTCTCCCTCTTCCCCCTCACACCTTCTCCCCTTCGATCCTTTGACCTCCCCCTGTCCCCTTACCCCCACCGCCCCCTTGCCCACCTCGCGTCCTTAACCCTTCGCCACTCTCCACCCTGCTAGGCTACCGATGCTGGTGTACCTATTCATTCACAGACACTACTTTCAATTTATGCAGTACAAACACAAAATAACTCCCACCACCTCAGGAGAGAGAAAGATCGAGACAGACAGACAGACAGAGAGAGAGAGAGAGAGAGAGAGAGAGACAAGCAGAGAAAACGCAGCTACTGGTGGCGTATGAACTCATGATCTTCCAACCAAGAGACTAGCACATTATATATCAAGAACTTTTTACTACGCCTCAACCACAAAAGCTAAAAAGAAAAAAATGTAAACTAATAAATTCAATTTCTGTAAACTTGTGTAATAAATTCTCTATGCTGTCTTTAATTTCAATATAATTACTAAGCATTCAGGAAGTTTTCCTTGTGTTGATGTATTGTGGTGTATTGATTGTGGCTCTGGTTTATTATGTTTTTTTTATACGATTTCTTTTATCTTTTACAACGAAAAAAATGTATTAATAAGTTCTAAACAATGCGAGAATATATTCTTTGATAAATGTTCCATGATGATCCACTTGTGAAGGGTGAGAAGTAACATCAAACATCTTGAATAATAAATGTTGTTACTGCATACACTTATGTGCCTTTCAGTATAAATGTGTTTGCATACACGCGTGTGTATGCGTGTATTATTATTATTATTATTATTATTATTATTATTATTATTATCATTATCATTATTATTATTATTATTATCATTATTATTATTATTATTATTAATCACGAATATATACACAAGCAAAAATATATATATACATAGAATGAGTGATCCTTTCTGCAAATGTATTCAATTGCGTTTCAATATAATTTCGTGTAAAACTACATGCATACGCTTAAAATGTAGCTTGCACATACATACATACATACATGCATACGTACATACATACATACATACATACATACATACATACATACATACATACATACATACATACATACATACATACATACATACATACATACATACATACATACATACGTACATACATACGTACATGCATGCATACACACTTGTAAAATCATTCACCAAATTGAGTATATATATATAAATTGATGTGTGTATATACATGTATAAATATGCATATATATAGGTGCATAATGCAAAATTATATACATTTATGTATATATAAATATATATATACATACATAATATATATATATATATATATATATATATATATATATAAATTGGTGTATGTACATGTATAAATATGCATACATATGGATGTATAATGTAAAAGTATATACATGTGTGTGGGGGGGGGTGTATGTGTGTGCACGCGCCTGTGTATGTGTGTGTAACTGTGATGTGATCCTTTCTGAAAATGCATTCAATTGTGTTTCAATATAATTTCATGTTTTAAGAGAATAATAAAAAAAGTGAAATAATAAATAAATAAATAAATATATAAACGAATAAATAAATGCATTTCAGGATAATATATTGAAATTGCAGTCTTAACATTTCTTTCATTCAGTTATTTGCAATGTTTCTTTGTGTATATATATATATATATATATACTTCTTATCAAACAGAGTGGAGCCGAATGTTTTCAGTATTGATACCAACGGATGAGGTGTTTATAGTGGAAAGGAGATATACCATGGCAACTAATATCAGGATAAGGGTTCAAATAAAAGAAAAGCTGCAAAGATTAGACGAAAATTCCTTCACAATGGTTTTTCTCTGTATCTCTTTCTCGAGTAATAATTTAATTCAATGTGCAAAGCGTTGTAGTGTAGCTGCAAATGTTTGGTGAACCAAAACTGATAGACATTTCATTTCATTTCATTTCATTTCTCTTTGGCTGTTAAAACTCTTCAGAAAGGCATGAGCATCCTATAATCTCATTTCTTATCATTTATAAATCTTGAAACCTTGAGCTGAAGCTATGGAGGAAAAAAAAAATCGATAATCTAAAGAAACGAAAATCCTTTGTTCTTTATAGAAATTGTGGCAATTTAGTTTATTCAAGCATCTAAAAGTACTTTTAAAAGAGAAGGCCTACATTTTCTTTGCAGCGATAAATGCTTTCTTCTCATATTTTCTAACGAAGAGAATAGTTTTTGGTCATTCCAGTTTTACATTTCAGTAAATTTAGTATGACCTAATAAAGGAGCATAAAAATGCATTAAATATCTCATTACTCTTTTACTCTTTTACTTGTTTCAGTCATTTGACTGCGGCCATGCTGAAGCACCGTCTTTAGTCGAGCAAATCGACCCCAGGACTTATTCTTTGTAAGCCTAGTACTTATTCTATAGGTCTCTTTTTGCCGAACCGCTAAGTTACGGAGACGTAAACACACCAGCATCGGTTCTCAAGCGATGTTGGGGGGAGGGGACAAACGCACACACACATATATATACATATACATATATACGACGGGCTTCTTTCAGTTTCCGTCTACCAAATCCACTCACAAGGCTTTGGTCGGCTCGATGCTATAGTAGAAGACACTTGCCCAAGGTGCCACGCAGTGGGACTGAACCTGAAACCATGTGTTTGGTTAGCAAGCTACTTACCACACAGCCACTCCTGCGCCTATGCAAAATATGCAAAAATTTTAATTACATTTACTGGGAAAAAGTAATTACAAAAATTAGGATTCAAATTAAATATAACTAGAGCATTACACACACACACACACACACACACACATACTTTCATGTTTGTAAAGTCAAAATGTTCAACAACTGAGAGTGGTCAGCAGCAAATGGAAAATGTACGTTTTTAAACTGAAAGGAATTATTCTGTAGAGGCAGGGTCAATGTAGAGATTAAGAGCTAGCAAGAGAGATAAAATGGAGAAAGCTTATCTATGGCCCTATAGTTGTCGATGAAGGCTAAGAAGGAGTGAGAGGCAGAAAGCAGATATACTTCTGTTCAAATTGGCAAAAGAAAGGGTAGTCACCTGATTAATCACTTGATTTGCCAAAATACTATATGGGGAAACGGTGAAACTAAAATGATATCTGCATAAGGTCTTTACGTAAGTACTTAAATTGCATGGAAAATATTAACCAATTAGAACCAATTTGAAACAGAGGTAACAATGACTAAATGATAGTGTAAAGATACTTATAGGAGTGGGCTATACAGATAGTGAGTTGGTCAAAGGACCAACGGAAAATAGCATGTAAGCATACGCACATGGAGGCACATGGCCTAGTGGTTAGAGCAGCGGTCGAGGGATCGCGGGTTCGAATCTCAGACCGGGCGATGTGTGTGTTTATGAGTGAAACACCTAATCTCCACGCGGCTCCGGCAGAAGGTAATGGCGAACTTCTGCTGACTCTTTCACCACAACTTTCTCTCACTCTTTCCTCCTGCATCTTGCAGCTCACTTGCGACGGACCGGCGTCCCGTCCAGGTGGGGAACCTATACGCCAAGGAAACCGGGAAAACGGCCCTTAAGGAAACAACAATACGCACGTGGAAGCCTGCTTGATATGTACACAAAATGGAAGTGTGTCTTCTTCGTGTGCACGCTCACTGAAAATGAGGCATGCATCTGTGTACATGAACGTGTACATTGCTAAAGGATTAGCACGATTGGTTATCATGCAAGTAAGTCTACAGAAGATTGCATGAGCCTTCGTACAAGTGATTCTGCAAGTGAGGTAAAACAAACAACAATATAGCATTTTGCGAAATTACATATATCGTGTGCTTTCGAATCACTACGTGCAGTAAATGAACGATGAGTTGAGACGAAAGTACAAATTGCAAGGCGCTGAAAGTAAGTTGCCTAATTAAATTGTCGCATGTATTGTGCTTGTATTCATGTTAATGGAATGTGTGTATGCGTGTAAAAATAAAATAAAATAAATATATTGAATACATAATAAATCAATCTGAGGGGAAAAGAAATACAGACAGAAAATTCTTAGTGGTGATTGACTAAGAAATATTCCTGTTTAAAACAGTTAAAAATTTGAGATCATTAATTACAATTTCAACAAAAAGAGAAAACATGATCTATCGCTATACTTGGAAGAATTATTGGAACATACAAACAGTCCAAGACATAGTTTGTTTACATAAACAAAGAATTACAGCTGTATTTTGACTGGTTTAGGAGTTTTTTTTTCCCCAATTCTGTAGAGAGATGATTGTATCACAGCTGTCATGTTTCTGTATTTCAAAAGTAGTTACATGGTGCAGGAAATGATAGTAACTGCCGTGCCAGTGATGGTCTATGTTCTTTACCACTGATAATTACTGTTATCGTTGCTGATTCCTTTTATTTTTGGCCCTTAACGAAACGGTAACAGAGGTGAAACGTGTAGCCTCTGACATTTTAGCGTGTGTAAGAAATGGATCCAAACTGTGGGAAACAG
>NC_043006.1:42544761-42547261 GCF_006345805.1 Octopus sinensis
ATTATGGTGAAAGGAAAGGGGGAGCCATTTTGAATTTCAAATATATGTAAAACATTGTCAATGAATCTTAACAATCGACCTGTAAATTTTCATAAACGAAAAGCTAAGATTTTTATTTCATTATTAAATAAATAATTGGTAAATTTATATGCGATACCTGGTACAGTGCTGCTTGAAGAGATGGAACATTGTAGGTTTGGGTGTGAGTCGTTTGAGCGCGGCCATTTTTGTGCTGTCTGTTTTACGTCGCTAATTCGACGCTGGCTTGTTTGACATCAGTCGTTTTAATGTTCCTCTCGTTCTCTCCCCCACCTACCACCGCCACCACCACCTATGTGTCTACGTATCTATCTATGTGTGAGCGCTTTTCTCTTGATGTGTGTTTATGTCACTCATGTTCATTTAATGAATTGTAATGCTTCTCTTTCACTCATTCTATCTGTATGTGTATAATTTGTGTGTGTGTGTGTGTGTGTGGTGTGTGTGTGTGTGTGTGTGTGCGTGCGTGTGTACATGTGTGTGTGTGTGCGTACATGTGTGTGTGCGTGCGTATGTGTATGAGTGTGTGTATATATATGCATGCATATGTGTCTGTGTATGTGTGTGTATGTGTATGTTTGTGTTTGTGTGTGTATGTGTGTGTGTGTGCGTGTGTGTGTGTGCGCGCGCGTGTCCAATGCCAAAAACATACTGCTGCCAAAATAGGCTGAATATCCAACCAGCCGTGCCCAAATCGTCTGCACCGAAACAGCTGCGCCAAATCGTCTCATACCGCACGGAGTGTATACGTACATTCACAGTGTGTTACAAGGCTAACATTAAGCTTAGCAATGGATACACAGCAGAGATGTGTGAACTGGAAAGAGAAGCAGATAATGGTTCTTCGTGAATATAACTGAGTCGCGCGAAAAAAAAAAAGGTAAGCTGATAGTAAACAACAAATCCTCAGCAAAGAACGAAACAAAAGAGTCAAAATATCAGCAGCATGATGGGAATGTCTAAAAGAACAAGGTAACTATATACAAACAAGAGTTTTAATTTAGGCTGACGACCAAAAGGTTTGAGGTGAGGTGGTGGAATTAGTTGAATATAACAACCCAGTACTTCAGTAGTGCTTTATTTAATCACCCCCGAAAGGATGAAAGGTAAAGTTAATCTTAGTAGGTTTTGAACGCAGAATGTAAAAAAACCAGAACAATTACGCCAAAGCAACTTTTTCCGACGCTCGAAAAGTAAATTTGTCAATTGACTTCATTTTGGTTAATATAGAAAAGATTGAGGTAACTCCTCCTGAAGATATAGAGTCAAAATTAAAAGAAGAGTGCCATTGTTATCTAGTGAACGATATTTCGACAATAGCAATCTTCTTTTAATTTTGACTCTATATCTTCAGGAGGCGTTACCTCAATATTTTCTATATTAACCAAAATGAAGTAGATTGACAAATTTATCTTTTGAACCAGTTGATAACACACAAGATGTCGAAATATCGTTCACATAATAATAATGATGATGATGATGATGATGATGATGATAATCCTTTCTGCTATAGCACAAGGGCTGACAATTGCGGGGAGAGAACTAGTTGATTATATCGACCCCAGTGCGTGACTGGTACTTAATTTATCGACCCCGAAAGGATGAAAGGTAAAGTCGACCTCGGCGGAATTTGAACTCAGAACGTAACGGCAGACGAAATACCGCTGAGCATTTCGCCCTGCGTGCTAACGATTCTGCCAGCTCGCCGCCTTAATAATAATAATAATAATAATAATAATAATAATAATAATAATAATAATAATAATAATGATAATAATAATAATGGTGAAGATTTCCCGCCCGGCACGCCCGAAACCAGCCGCATCAGGGAGCAGTGACCTAGCCTCAGACGGTCGTTATGTCATAACGAATAAAAGAATAAAAGAAAAAGAATAGTGAAGTTGACGGTGTCTAGGAAAGGCCACATAGAGTGTGTAGTGGAAGAAACTGCTAACTAATTTACAAACGTTCTTCGAAGTCATGTAATGCACGAGGATGGCAATATACCGGGTGTGCGCAAAAAGAGACATAAGTGGACGAAGGAAGAGTACGATACACTTATTGAATGTCATGAAAGAACAAAGCTGGAAAGAAGTCCCGGAGTAGGCCGACGTACCTTGAAATTTTGGATGGAAGAGGGCATGTGTCCAATGTCAGAAAATAAACTAATGAACCAAATGAGAGTGATTAGGAGGAAAGGTTACTTAACTGGAGTAGAAATATCTCGGATTAGCGAGAGTCTGAGAGACCCTGCGGATGGGCTACAAGACTGTATGGAATGCGAGAGGGTAATATAAAAGTGAAACCAATGGTAATCGGAGCGTTGGGCTCAATCCAATTGAAACTTCAAGACTTCTTAAGGTAACTCGAAATCTCATGCAAGATTGATGTCTTGCAAAATGCAGCCTTATTGGGCACAGCGCACATCTAACGGAAAGTATTATCTGTCTGAGGTCCTTGA
>NC_043006.1:42549761-42557261 GCF_006345805.1 Octopus sinensis
CACACACATACACACACGCATATAAACTCGACGAAAGTATATAAAATATAAAAGCCCCAAACCTGAAAAAAAAAACCCGCCTTATAACTCCACATGATATTTGTATTCGAATACAGCCAACGATCCGAGGAAGCTAAAAAATCCTCAAATAATACATGAGGATTTTTAACAAATTAGTTTATAAAAATAATAGCAAAAACAACAAATGTATAAAAATCAATATTTAAGCAAACAGTATATTGGCAAAAATGTGAAGAAACGCTCCTTACTAAACAAAACTGAAATAAAATAACCAAAACAAAACCTAAGCAATCAAATAAACAAGCCCAAAGAACTCTTTAATAAAAGGAACGTTTCAAATAAGTCAGTAGAGACCAACCAGTGCAATCGAGAATTATACGTCCATACTAATAGACACATTCACCGATTAATGGCAGTTCTTGCCTGATGATCATTGTAGCATGAAACTTGTGTTACCAAAATGGAATTCAGTCGTGTTTGTGTGTGGTGAGTCTGTGTTTATTTGCGTGTGCTTGATGACGTAGGCTTGCCCGTTTCGCACTCCTTGGATTCTAGGTTAAATGCCATTTATAATTGATTCAAGTCAGTCCATGCTACGTGAGTGGAAGTGTTGAGGCGGGAACTTTATACAAGTCCGTCTGAAGGATCCTATTTTCAATTCAAATGTCCTGATTGATCATATTGCATCAGACTAATTCGGTATGAAAATTACGTTCAAGATACACACACGTGTCTTAGAATTCTCACTCCTTCGCACGTCAGTCCAATACAGAAGCAAGAAATTACGACGAAATAACCTGATGTGCAAAAGCGACACATGTATGCAGGTAAAACACCTAGATGGGGCAGCCAATGCAGACACTGTAAAGTCAATCCGAAGAATGTCTTTTATATCAAAAAATGTCATCACAGTATATGTGTCTATGCGGTACGATGTCATGACCAAAACATTATACAATGTTATCTGCTAGAAAGAAAATCTCCAGGATAACAATATTTGAATTTAAAATTCATTATTATCAATGGAAGCAGTATTAGTTCAAAATGGCATTCTCTATATATTAATCTAAATGTAGATTCCAGCTTCTTCGAAGTAATTCCACGGCCGCTGTTGAATGTTTTACGTCTGCTGTTGGTGTTCTCAGTGTGTTTTTTAGCGCTGTACGTCTGTACTTATACTTTCTCGAGACGAATACCGTAGTTGTATGACTTTCTGCAATATACCCACGTTAAGATATACAGAATGCTATTAGAAGTGATAGAGATGTAGAGGACGTAATAATTCATAATATGAAAGAATACATGTGAAGTGTTCCTGTAAAAACTCCAGAAAAAGATAAGCGTAACATGTTAGACACAGGAATCTGTGACCTAAGGAAAAAAAAAGCTGTGATCAGCACTGAAATTAAGTTACCCAACAGATGCTTACATAAGGCTAAATACTGGTGAAGAAGAATATAACTCTGCTGATCGAATGAATATTCTACAGATACTCTACCAGGACGAAAGCTTTAGATTTGATGTATGGATATGTATTGGGTTGTCCGGAAAGTTCGAGTCAATTTATAGTAGCTTACCTCTCGACTTATTTTAGAACATGGTTGCGTCTATAAAATAGGATTTGACTACACCTCCATTTAGAGCACAGTTTAAGCTATCTTTTCGTGGAAGAAGGTTAACCTGTGTTAATTCTGTAACCCTTTAAAATGGAAGATAAGAAAGTTCATTTTCAGCACTTGATGCTTTGGAAACCAGACAAAAATTGCTGCAGCTCGGCTGGGATGTGTTACCCCACCCTCCATATTCACCAGATATTGCTCCTTCGGATTTCCACTTATTCAGGTCTCTGCAGAATAGTCTTAATGGTAAAAATTTCAATTCCCTGGATGACGTAAAAAGATACCTTGATGGATTCTTAACCATGAAACCACCTCAATTCTGGGAAGAGGGTATTAAAGGAAAGATGGAGACGCATTGTGCAACAAAATGGTTCATATTTGGTTGATTAAAAATGTAATGGCAAGTATTTATTGACCTTTTTCTTTCCTTAAAAAATTGGCACGAACTTTCCGGACAACCCAATAACTAACTGTTCCAACATTAATCTTGAGAAGCCAAGTTTCATAAAACCACATAAAACACAGTTAATTAATTACAAATATAAATCATCAACGGTACAATAAAAATATGTAAAACATTTCAGAAATTTAGCATGCAATAAGTGTATACACTTATATATACATACAAATATATGTTTGTGAACAATTACGTTAGTCAAAACATATATTTATACGTGCAATGATATCCATATTTGTGCACATACATACGAGACCGCATACAAAGGTATTTTTTCTAGTGCTACTATGATGGCCCTTGCATCTTAGAATTGGCGGGTGTCACACCATCTCCATTCTTCACTGCACTGAAGAATGTTTCCGAGATCTCTCTTCGTATAATCTGAGGTCGCCTGTAATTGCGCGTGAATGTGGAAAGTTAAGGAGTAACGAATGAGATACAGGAGAGGGAATTGACAGAGATGACGGAAGTAGGTCGTTGGTGCTCAGGAAGAAGAGCGTAGTGGACAAATCCGAATCTTGGGCCACATCAGATTTAACAGAATGTAGATCAGAGAAAGTGCCATCAGCACACGCTGCGATAATGCCATCTAGCAGGAAGTCACCAATCCAAGGGAAGAATTAAGTTAAAGGCAAGAAAATTTGCTATGAGATTAGCGTTCTAGAGACGGCCGAAAACTTAACCGGTCTCAAGTACAACAACTGTCATCAACAGTTTACATTGAACTCTTCGAGGGCGCGGACCCTACATTTGAGTAACATGTGAGAATAGGCCCTCAGTAGATGAGGCTTTACGGAAGTGGAACGCGTGGTCATCACGGAGCGAAAAGGATTCAAAATGTTCAAGGCGGTCGTTAATGAGAGTCAACTTTCGGATGTTGGATCGAAGAGTGACAGTTAACATGCACGTGTACGTAATGGTGAAACAGGTGGAGTGGAAAGAGAGTTTTAGAGGAGATTTCCTTATGTAAGCAATGCGAAGTTGGACACAAAGTAAGAAGCAAAGGTGGAAGTTTCCTCTGCAGGGGAACTGCTTACAAACCTATCATGGCTGAACAGTGAAAGAAAGGTGGGTTTTGGAAATTTGGTAGGTATATCCTTTTGGAAAAAGATCAAAAGAATCAGCTGCAGTTAGGAATGTGCTTATGACCTGTGCAAAACACGGGAGTGGCTGTCACGTTTTAAATTATGGTTTTATGGGCGTTGTGGAGCTGGGTAAAAGCAGCCATACATGGAGTGTGCTTGGTTGTTCATATTAGGCAACATCACAAGATGGTTCAGCACTGAAACAAAGAAACTGTCAATGTAGCATGCTTCCCATTGTCGTGTGTGATAGTAAGAGAATCAAATCGAGAAATCCGATTTTCTATTAGAGCTCGCGGGATTGTCTCTATTGTAGAATCTGTGATGGGAATGACCTCAAGGCATCATGTATAATGATGATGTAACATGTTAATAAGTTGTAATAAACAACATGACAAGGCGTTGCATTGTTGGACGATCAAGTCGGAAAGACTCTTGTAAGCATATACTGTCGGCGGCTTCGAATTACTGTGTTACAATTAAATCCGTGTATATATATATATATATATATATATATATATATATATATATATATATATATATATATATATATATAGAGAGAGAGAGAGAGAGAGAGATACATACATAAATATATATATATATTGGGTTGGCAACTAAGATACCGCCGTTTTTTAAATCTAAAAGTTTTAAAAGCTTTAATATAAGATAACAACTAATTAATAGATAATGTATTCACCCTTGTTGTTTACAACTTCTTCCCAACGTTCAACAAGATTTTCAATACCTCGATTGTAAAAATCACCTGATTTTGACTCGAAAAGTTGATCCAACCAACCTCTCAATCCTGCACCAGTATTGAACGAAACTCCACGCACAGCATTTGAAAGAGATCGAAAGAGGTGGAAATCCGTTGGTGCCAAATCAGGAGAGTACAGCGGGTGTGACAGCACTTCCCAGCCTTGCGTTTGAATGGCTTCCTTGGTCATATTGACGATATGAGGGCGGGCGCTGTCGTGCAGCAGAAGAGCTCCATGCTGCCGATTAGATCTTTTCTCTTGAATAGCCGTGTTGAGTCGTTCCATCTGTTGACCGTTTGGTTCCGTTCAAGCAATGGATATCTTAATGGATAATCCCTTCCCAGTCCCACCATACGCACAACATCGTTTTATGCAGATGAAGATCTTGTTTCACGCGCGGTGTCGCTTGTCATTCCGGGGCTAAGCCATTCCTTATGCTGCTTCATATTGATGTACAGGCACCATTTTTCGTCGCCAGTAACGATTCGGTAAAGAAATCGTTGCTTGTATCCATGAGTTGAGCGGTGACAAGCAAGCAAACCAGCGGCTCGTTGATTTTTGTTGTTGCTACTTAAAGCATGCGGAGCCCATGCTCAATATTTCTGAACCTTTCCCATCGATAGAACATGCTTCTCTATAACAGTGTGGGATCATTCCGTTTTTTTCTGCCAGTTCCCTTGTCGTTTGACGAGAATTTTCGTGCAAAAGTTGGTTTAATCGCTCTTCATCAAACCCAACTGGACAGCCAGAACGAGGTGTGTCTTTGAGGTCAAAATTTTCATTTTTGAACTTGGCATACCAATCACGAGCGGTTCTTTCAGCTATAGCACCGTCTCCATACACAGCACAAATGTCGCGAGCAGCTTTTGCGGCTTTAGAACCTTGATTAAAAGCAAAAAGGAGGTGTCGAAAATGCTGGTTTTTCTTAACTTGACATTCCATTTTAATGATCTGAAAGTGAACAAAAATTAACTAAAGTTAACTAGAAAAAAAAAATAGATTCCAAAATTTAAAAACGCAATAGATTCCAAAATTAAAAAAAAACGGCGGGAACTTAGTTGCCAACCCAATATATCTATATACAAGTACAGAGGGCGATGAGTATTTGAGGACATTTCGTTTTTATTTCATTACGCCTTCAAATTATTAGTGCATCATTTTTTTCCCGATAACTCTTTCAAGATATCATGCTAACTCAAAGAATTAAAAGACATGCAGTCATAGTTGCTATACATGCAAACCAGAATGATTTAGAAATTAGGAACTTTCTAAATGTGGCAAGATCGGTTGGAATTGGACAATAGCCGTATCACAATTCACAAGGGCTTGATCCCTGTGAGTTCTCTGATTGCTGACCAGGCCTGCATACCCAAGCATTTCCTCTCACAAACTACACATATAACAAGCAACACTCTTTCATTTTCCGCAAATTCATTCTTTCTAAGACTTCTCTTGATCTTTTCATGCTTCATTTTCTCTCTTCTTGTATATATACAGGGGTTGGACAAAATAATGAAAACACCTAGCATCATAGCATCATAATTTTGAAATATCTATAAAATCGTTAAAAGCTTGTTTATTTTTATGTTTTTGATTCATTATTAGTGTTGCTTAATATGTTTTGATAAAATTGCTGTTTCTTTTCAGATATAATCAGAAAAAGGTAATTAAAATTCATTAAAATGACAGATCTATCGGACTTTCAAAGAGGTCACATTGTTGGTGCTCGTATGGCAGGCCCTAGCGTAACGAAAACAGTTGAAATGTTCGGTGTATCAAGAAGTACGGTCTCAAAAGTAATGATAGCCTTTGAGAAGGAGGGAAAAACCTCTCCGTCGAAACAAAACTCCGAAAAAAAACGAAACTTTCAGACAGGGACCGTCGAACTCTTACGCGAATTGGAAGAAAGGATCACGAAAGTACAGCTCCCAAAATTACTGCAGAGCTTAATGACCACCCCGAGAACCCAGTTTCCACAAAAACTGTTCGCCGAGAGCTGCACAAAGCTGGATTTCATAGGAGGGCTGCAATCAGAAAACCACTACTTCCAAAAGCAAATGTTGTAAAGCATTTAGAGTGGAATAAAAACCTACAGAATTGGGCCGTAGAGCAGTGGAAGAATGTTATTTTCTCGGACGAGTCATCCTTTACCTTATTTCCGACCATCAGCCGAGTATACGTGTGGAGACAACAAAAGAAGCATTTAACCCACACTGCTTTCTTCCAACGCAACCTTTCAGCATGATAATGCACCAATTCACACAGCTAAAGTTGTTACTGAATGGCACGAGGAACATTCTAGTGAAGTTCAACATCTTATCTGGCCACCACAGTCCCCAGATCTCAATATTATTGAACATTTATGGTGCCTTTTCGAAAAACAAGTAAGGATTCGATATTCTCCACCATCATCACTACAAGAACTGGAGACTGTTTTAGCTGAAGAATTGACAAAAATATATATAGTGAAGATTTAAATATATAAATATATATATATATTGTTATATTTCGGAATGGTCATTTTGCCAGTTTAGCCAATAAAAACACACGCACTATATATTTGGTGTTATTTTGCTTCAGTGTTATTTATTTTTTGCATTAATCTTAATCTAATTTAGGCCAGAGTTCTTTCGTCACACTCCTGTGACTGCATCAGTGGTCCTTTGTTTTCTTCTTTCTTTTTTGTGTCTCGCCTTACTAACCATCAGCCATTTTGTATTTCTATTGTATGTCTTCATTTGCGCATGCTTTATTGGGTAAACTGGCAAAATGACCATTACGAAATATAACAATATCTGTTTCAACACACGACTTCACATAAAAAATCTTGCACAACAAATATATAAACGTATATATATATATATATAGTGAGAGTATATATATGTATGTGTATATATGTATGTGTATATATATATATATATATATATATATATATATATATATATATATATATATATATATATATATATATATATATATATATATATATATGTATATATATATATTATATATATATATATATATATATATATATATATATATATATATATACACAAGCACTCTAGTATAATCCAGAGCCTGTCAAACCACATCAGATGATATGAAATACAGGAAATTGTGTAAGGTAAACAATCACACAGCATTTCATCCAATGGGTAAATACTGAGTTCGCTTCTTTGCATTTAATATAGTATACAGTGTGTATATTTCAGTTGTTAAAATAAAGATGAAGAATTGAACATCTACAAAACCTGTTTATTAGTCTTTTATATACTATATACTCTTTAGATTTCTGTCTGACACGTGTTTCTACTGCATAAGATATCTTAGGATGTGGTATCCAGTTGCATTCTGTCGGTTCAGTCGCATTGTAGTGTTATCCAAGACGAATGTAGCTATGCAGCTTTATAATGGGTGTTACTATTACGAGTCCTTGAAGACTGGATAGTACATCCTAGGATAATCAACACAGTAAAAACATGTGCTGGACAGAAATTTAAAGTGAATTTATTGTATATAAAACTGTAACAAGCTTTGTGGATGTGAAATTCTCCATCCTTGTT
>NC_043006.1:42562261-42612261 GCF_006345805.1 Octopus sinensis
GGAAGAGGGGCCTTGCAAGTCTACTACATAGATGGAAGAGCATTGTAGAAAATGATAGAGAGTATATTTTAGATTAAAAAGGAACTTTGTTTCTCTTACTTTTGAAAAATAAAAGAACTATTAAAAAACGCATTATCTATGGGATGACCCAATATATATATATATATATATATATATATATATATACATATATACATACATATATATATATATACATACATATATACATGCATGCATACATACATACATACATACATACATACATACATACATACATACATACATACATGCAAACTTGTTACCAATTCAAGTACATTCGAGGCACGTTCGAACCCGTAAGAAAGCTATTCACTGTATTTTGTGACGGAGAAAATCTTCAGGCTTTCCTGCAACAATAAAATATTTAATAAACAGCCCTAGCTACTGTAAAACTTTCTTAACTAGTGGATTTAGAAATATAATTACATCTCGCATCCCGTCCTCAACCCAATGGAAAAGGTCTTATCGAAATATAGTATGGTTGACACAGCCTTTTCACTAAAAATAAAATGGGATATAGCAAGAGATATCCTTATTCTATCAGACAAACACAGCAATCCTGACCAAATATACAGAGAAAAAGAAGTGAGCTGACGACAATAACATAGTTTAATTCTGGAAAGTTCTAAGCCCTATGCTATCAGCTAACAAAGTTAAATACGAAGCAGACAAAATACACTGGACCTGGAGGGGTCGTAGTTCTAAAATCACAATCAGTGCGTGACCTGGGCATTGCTATTAGTGGTGATGCATCCTTCTATGTACATATTACTGAGTTGGCAATGAAATGTAGGCGGTTGACCAGATAGATCTTTAGAACTTTCAGAACTAGAGAACAAACACAGTCATAAAATTAGTTGTATCAGCACTAGCAGTATGCATAGTACATCTCTCATAACCATTCATAAAGCTGAAGGATGCTCCTTAGACAAATCTTGCAACGTAAAAGCAATAGTTTATGAGATTCAAGTCATTTATGTAGAATCTAACATAGAAATAAACATAAAGGTTACATAAGCATGACAAAAAGTCAATTTAAGCAAAGATCTTATAATTATATATAATACTTCAGACAAAACGACAAAAGCAAATGCAAAATTGGTTAACTACAACTTTCTTTTTGCTTGCTGGATCTTGAGAAAAGTCGGTGTCCATGATCTTTGCGTGCCCTTCGAGACCGATGAAAGTTGATGCTTCTAACGTTCAATTTAAACTGGTGCAAATCAATATTTGTAGGAAAGACATGAGCAGAGGAGATTCTAGAGGCCCATGGTCGGCTGACCTCGGAAAGATGGATTAAGAAGACCGACCAACTCTGAAGAATAGAATCCCTTATAATAGCGACAGAAAAACAGAGCGAGCGAGTGAGAGAGAGAGAGAGAGAGAGAGAGAGAGACAGACAGACAGACAGACAGACAGAGAAAGAGAAAGAGAGAAAGAGAGAGAACGAGAAAGAGAGAGGGGAGAGGGGGATAGAGAGAGGAAAGGGGATAACATGCTTGTAGGTCAGAGGTTGGAGCATAGCTTTGAAGAATTTGGTGCTAATCATTGCGCAGCCCTTCCTTGGATGCACCCCAAAATAATTTTGCGTAGAAGTCTGATACGGATCGCACGTGAACTTCGTATGATGTCAACAACTGGTAGGGTCAGAAATACTTTTAGGCTATGAAGAGAAGGGCCACCCTCTGTTGTGTGGTCCCAGTTGATACCTGCAGTAATACTGAAGCCTAGTATTTGGTGCAACTATGAGGGCTCTAGCTGGGTGTCGTTCGTGTTTAGGAAGGAGTGGTACGATGGTTATTTTTGATATGAAGAGGTTTTGAATTTTTGCTGAAGGTTACTCTTCAGGTCCGTCATTCAAGGAATAAGTGCAGTTTTGGCGTGGGCGTGTGATGTATGGAATACACGTGGATGAGACATGGTTGAGAAAGGTTTGAGAAGAATGAAGATTCGTATCATCTGCATAAGAATGGACGTTGTTAGATGTAGCGGCAAGCAAGTTGTTGCTGTACAAACGGAAAGGCGTAAGCCACAAAGCTGAACCCTGGAACACAAAAGAATTGAAAAGGGAAAAGACAATGTTCCGACGACACATGCCGCGGCTGTGTGATCTGATTGAAAGCTACCAATTCAAGAGGTAAGAGAAAGACAGAGCTTGTAGGTGGACTGTTTCGAGAGAGAGGAAGAAAGAACGAAGCCAAGAAAGAGAGAGAGACAGAGACAGACAGAGACAGAGACGGAGAAAGAGACAGAGAGAGAGAGGGAGAGCGCCTATATATTTCAGAATATCATTGTTTATGGTTGTTTCTATTTTAAAGATATTAAAAGTGAGTGCAGTGAAACAGTAGTTTGCTGGGGTCAGAGGGGTTGCCTTTGTTTAGAATGAGATACACAGCAACATATTTCTAAATATCAGGCTGTATTCCCTTAATGTGAGGAGGAGGAGGAGGGGGAGGGGGAGGGGGAGGAGAGATTAAAGAGTTAGTTGTGTATAAAGGCAAGTTCTGCTGTGCAATGCTTGAATATAATGAAAGGCACATTACACTGCAAGACAAGTTTACCTTCTCAAAAGTTTTCCGATCTGTAGTGTAACCGGTGAGATATTAGGGTTTGTTTGCGGAAGTATTCAGGTAGTTAGGGTATTAAAAGGGTCGCTTAAGATCTCCTTCGCGTTTGCAGATCAAGTAATCGAAGACTATTCGGTAGGTCGAATATAAGATGGCCACACGCCCGGCTTTAGACCGGAAAATTAGGTTTAAGAGTATTCTGTCCTTCGTCCGACGACTACCCGAGCCAGATGCTCATTAATCTGCCTGTTGTAGATATACAGAAATTTGTTACCTATATGCATAAGGCCTGAAATTGTGGGAGAGGGGATTAGTCGATTACATCGACCCCAGTGTTTCACTGGTACTTATTTAATCGACCTCGAAAGGATGAAAGGCAAAGTCGACCTCGGCGGAATTTGAACTCAGAACGTAGCGGCAGACGAAATACCTATTTCTTTACTACCCACAAGGGGCTAAACACAGAGAGGACAAACAAGGACAGACAAACGGATTAAGTCAATTATATCGACCCAGTGCGTAACTGGTACTTATTTAATCGACCCCAAAAGGATGAAAGGCAAAGTGGACCTCGGCGGAATTTGAACTCAGAACGTAGCGGCAGACGAAATACCACTAAGCATTTCGCCCTGCGTGCTAACGATTCAGCCAGCTCACCGCCTTACCTATAGGTAAAATAATATTAAAATAATTTAGTTTTGTAACAATTCTCATCCGAGTGAAATTTTAGTCTTTCACAGTTTTGTCACGTGTTTCACTTGAATCAATCTCAGGGTAATAATCCGGCTGTCATTTTTACTATAGAATGCCAGAATTAATCCCCTCGTGTTCTTTTACTTAGCTCCGAGCTCCTGGTTTGACTCAGGAGAACACAAGTTGGCTCTCTTAAAATTTCTCCTTTCTTTGTCTTTCACATCAACATGACATACGAACCCTGGTGCTCTCCTTCCACAGACATCGAAAAAGCAACATAGAATAGAATCGGTTGTCTCAAATCACGAGATACATTAAGCTAATCATTTATCTGTTGCCGAAAACACGTACTTTATCTGCCTTTTCCTTTTCGCATCAGGTCAATTGTATTAATACTTTCTACAGCACAAATTAATCAATGAACAATTTTAAAACACGAACATATGTGCACATTCTCCATAATGCATTTATGTAAATTTTTCTATATTCCATGCTTGAATTACTATCCAAGCCATGTGCTATTTAACTATTATTGAATTATGTTCATCCTTCAACTTCAACTTCTATAACATAGAAACAGATAGAAAACTCACATCTATTTCATCACCGTTGTTATATCTGAGCATTCTCTAATTTGCTAGTTATATATATATATATACGAGCAAAACGCCCGCCGTCCAATGGACGGTGATGAGTTGTCAAACATTTAAACCAAATTTTCTCAAAACAATTTGTCCGACCGTCCCATAGGCCTCCCCTCTGAGAAACACTAATTTAACCTAAATTTGAAACACCAGCAAAAGAAGAAATAAAGATAGACTTTTTTTCTATTCCAAGAAAAACGATTTTACAAATGCATGTTCCCACGGCTTTATCGATCGCATTCTCACCTGGAATCGATTTTTATAATTTTTTCAAGACTTATACACGCCCTGATACCGTCGCTATCTACACATCAAATTTGAGCGCAATCGGACGGAGGATGCCCGACATCCTAGAAGACACACAGACAGACAGAACGGATTTTATATAATAGATAAGGTAGTTGAAACGTTAGTAACATATTAACGAATTTTTCTGGCTTTTGCCACTTTCTTACAGTGTACGAGTTAGGGTATACAGTTGACACATACAAGAGTAAAATTTGTCCAAGGTAATAATGTAGAGTAGTTGACATTCTTCTTTGTTCTTGTTTCAAACCTTTAAAGAGATGTCGAAAAGAAATATTACATTCACAACTGGTACTTATTTAATCGACCCCGAAAGGATGAAAGGCAAAGTCGACCTCGGCGGAATTTGAACTCAGAACATAAAAATAGACGAAACTCTGATAAGCTTCTGCCATCTCCTCGCCTCGCAAAAAACATATATTGCCAACAGCAATAGTCTACAACAGGATGAAAAGTGCCACCCGCGGCGGACCGCCCCTACCGACCCCCAACCTAGCAACGCTAATGATCAGAAGCAATTATTGATTGTCTATTTTTGAGCAAACGTCTGAAGAATCTTCGCGTTGCGCTTTAATGTTTCCCTTGACGCTTGGGTGTTGTTGTTGTTTTTGGCTGGAGTGGCAGCTGGTTGAGTTAATAAAAATATGTTTCTTGGGCTGCGTGAAGAAGTAACTTAACGACACCCGCGGACATTTAACGGAAGATTTTATTATCGCACATGAAAACAATCTGCGTTGGCCCTTTACGGGTAACAGCAATAATTACATACTGGGGGAAAGATACTGCTTAGAGTTTACGACAAGCTGTTGATACAGAAACATGTGGCCTACCCAACATAACTGGAAACAATTATGCTATATTCGTGGCAACTTGGGGTTCCTGTCATCTAACTGTGCCATCTGTCACAGCCGCCTTCCTAAATCGTTTAGCTAGTAAAAATGCGCATCGAACGGTTTTTATAGAAGACCGGAAGTCAAATTCTAGAATTTCCACGCCATTGCTTCACGCTGATTGGTCGGTTAATAGACCGATCACGTGAAACTATGCTGGTTTGTTCGTGATGTCTGACCAGGTATCAACAGATTCGGTTTCTAATCTCTGCTACACCCTATGCAGTTTTGATTTGTGTCTGTGAGTGAAGTGTATTACAGTTGCTTCTTCTTGTACATATATGATAAACAAGCGGGAGAGGATCAAATTCGTGGCTCAATATAACTGTCAGAATCTTGAAATTTACAAAATTCACGTTTGCAATCAATCATTAACAGTTTATTCGCCTGTTGTTTAATTTTTGTTTAATTTTGTTGTTTAATTTTGAGAAGTAGGGTTTTAGTTTAATCATTTTACTGATATATTGTTAGTATTTCTTCATTGTTGCGTATGAAGCATTTCATGTTCTGTTTTATGAGGTTTTTGTTGTGTTCTTTGAGGTAATATGCTTTTGGTTCCTACTATACACTTTACGTGTGATTTATGTATTTTTAAGTATGCTGTTTGATGCATTTATTGCACCCCTAAGAGTGCTTTTATCGTTGTAATTAGTTCATTCAGATTAAATTTTAAGTGGATGACATCCTTGTAAATTTGTCTTTGCTGTTGAGTACATTGTCAATTTTCCCAGTATTTTCGTTATCCTCCATAATGATCAATATTGCGATGATGATGTTTTGTTTTAATTATGCAAACTACATCATGAGTATTTGTTTATTCTTGTTCTCATCATCATCATCATCATCATCATCATCATCATCATCATCATCATCATCATCACAATAATAATAATAATAATAATAATAACAATAATAATAATTATTATTATTATTATCATTATTATTATTATTATTATCATTATTATTATTATTGCCTTTGCACAGCTTCTAACGCTGCAGATGCACTACAGTGTCAGCTGTTCACTACCAGCGAACTAAGGTAACACCCCTTATTTTTCGACCACCTTCCGGAGTATTCGAGCGGTTCCAAGCAGAGCTGTTTTCTGCAAGTGCTCCACTCTTATTGCGGTCCCTATTTGTTCCACGTACTTCTCGAGATTTTTGTTCACTGTTCTCAGACCACCGACAATTATTGGTACTACTGCTACCTTTTTCATCGACCACAACTGTTTAACTTCCCAAGCTAACCTATCATATATCTCGACTTTTCTTTCTTCCTTATCGCATACCTTGTTGTCAGCTGAGCATGCTATATCTACGATCCAGCATAGTTTGTTTTCTTTCTCAATTAAGACTATGTCTGGCTTCATATTCTCTATCTCATGGTTGCACTGAATCACAAAATCCCATAGGATCTTTGAATTTCTATTTTCGACGAGGCTTTCAGGTTTGTGGTCGTACCAATTTTTTACTCTGTCAAATTCATACTTGTTGCAAAGTGTCCAATGGACAAGCCTGGCTATATTGTCGTGGCGTCTGTTATATTAATTCTGGGTTGGTGGCGTACATTGGCTGGTAATATGCCATACGGTTTCACCGTTTTGTCCACAGATTCTGCACTTATCACTTTCTGCTATGTTGTCTGTTCTGTATTTTATGTAGTTTGTTCTTAGTGCTTGCTCTTGGGCAGCACAGATTAGAGCCTCCGTTTTCGGTTTTAAATCACTTTTAGTCATCCACAGCCATCTTTTTTCTCTGCATGTCTTATCTTCAACAGTGACCATGCATTCTTTTCTTTACCCACCTATTTTCAGTTTCATTTCTAAGATTTTCAAGGACTTGGTATTGAAGTTTGATTTCAATTTATTTTCCTGTTTCGATGGTATTTCAGTTGTAGCTGGGAGTTGAAACTGAGACTGAAGAGCATAGTAAAGTCCGAGATGCAAGTGGCATAGCTAGAATGTGTGTTGCTCGCGACAACCAATGAGTTATATATAAACTTATACAGGGTTATTCAGCAGACCCAAATGTGACGCCTAGATAGACTGCTTTTCTCCCCACCTCTAGCTATACTACTGCTAGGATGACTATATGTTGGTAGATGGTGAAGAATTTAGTTTCTTGCATATTTGGAGCAGTTTCTTCTTTGTAGAATTTGATTAGTATAATGTGTCTAATTCAATGACAATCAGATGTCTATATATTATCGTCAAGAGGCGAGTATTTTCTGTTAAGCCATGTTGCTTAACGCATCCATAGAATTCCTCACAAAAATAGATGATTAATGATGGAAACAATATTCATAACACAGGAAAATGATCAAACAAACACGCAGTTGACAAACACAAGTCACGAACAGAAATAATCACCGAATTGGTGATGTGTAAATCTAACGGCCAAAATTCAAATGCTGGAAATAATATGAACTGTGTTCACATTATCCCTGACTTCTATAAATACGAAGTGACATGTTGATGATGGAATTAAGAATTATACTGTTTCCAACAAACTCAGTAGTGACGGACAGGAAATCCAAATAATCAAAGAAGGGTAAAGGGAGGAGGACGAGATGGAACGAAAGTAAGAGGAAAATCAACATGAATACCAAAAGATGTGATACTTTCTCATCCGATGCTGCTTACTTTTCTACACTCGGTATAAGGCCCGAAATTTTTAGGGAGAGGGCCAGTCGATTAGATCGACCCCAGCACACAACGAAGGGATGAAAGGCAAAGTCGACCTCGACGGATTAGCCAGACGAAATACTGCTAAGCATTTTGCCCGGCGTGCTAACGTTTCTTATTTCTTTATTGCCCACAAGGGGCTAAACACAGAGAGGACAAACAAGGACAGACAAACAGATTAGTCGATTATATCGACCCCAGTGCGTAACTGGTACTTATTTAATCGACCCCGAAATGATGAAAGGCAAAGTCGACCTCGGCGAAATTCGAACTCAGAACGTAGTGGCAGACGAAATACTGCTAAGCATTTTGTCCGGCGTGCTAACGTTTCTGCCAGTTCGCAGTAAAAAAAAAAAAAAGAAAGAAAGTATATATTCTTTTCTACTCTAGGCTCAAGGCCCGAAATTTTGGGAGAGAGGGCCAGTCGATTATACAAATGGTACTTAATTTGTCGACCCCAAAAGGATGAAAAGCAAAGTCAACCTCGGCGGAATTTGAACTCAAAGCGTAAAGTCTGACGAATCTGATGCTGCTTACTGTTTTAGTAATGTTACACTCTCTCTACAACTCATCTGTTTATCAAGGAACATAACATATGTAAACAATTCATCTCTCACTGACAAAGGTATCTTCCCCGAAACGTTAGACTTTTAGTCTGCCTCTTGGTAAAAAAATTTATTCCCATTTCATGAACTTTAAAAGTACTGCTATCCTCGTTTATCTTGGGCGTTTAGTTACAAAGACGACAAAGAGAGAGAGAGAGAGAGAGAGAGAGAGAGAGAGAGAGAGAGAGAGAGAGAGAGAGAGAGAGAGAGAGAGAGAGAGAGAGAGAAACAAAAATAAATCTTCGTATTCGACGAATTGAGGATAAATGAATAATTGAAAATATAGTAAATATGAGTTTTGTTCCGAGACCACGAGCATTGTGGATAATCGTTGGGGCGTGCTTTTGTTGTCCAAACAGAATTTTAGACTTATTGCTGACCCGTGTTATCACAGATCAATTCGTGATAAGCGTAACACATAACAATCAGCTGTACATTGTAACCAGCAGTCGCAACTATGACTGTTCATGGCTTTGGCATGACTTGATAAGCTCTCTCCATTCTGGTCGCTTTTTCGCTTCAGTTTGTCATTTATCAGGATCATTTCCTTTCCACTTCATATTCCTTTTTGCAGTATCTTTGAATTTCAGCTTAGCTCTTTGATGATTTCTTTTCCCCTTGCCAAAATTGGGAGTAAAAGAATCGTCTGGGGTGTCTGTTTGTTGTTGCCCATCCTGTGTTCGTGTCCCAACTAACATAAATTTCTTTCAATGAGGGTTTCCATCATAGGAAGCAAACCAGCACACCATAGGATCTCTTCGTTCCTGACCAGTGATGAATGAATCAGTGATAAACGAGGATTGATGGATTACAGCTACCATCCAAACTTTCTATGATTATAGTGTATGTTTTATACCATAACACCACCTGGTATTTCTTATATGCCTTTACCTTAAGTACTACATAATACATGTTCTATCAAAGGCGGCGTGCTGGCAGAAATGTTAGCATGCAGGGCGAAATGCTTAGCAGTATTTCGTCTGTCTTTTCGTTCTGAGTTCAAATTGCGCCACGGTCGACTTTCCCTTTCATCTCTTCGGGGTCGATAAATTAAGTACCAGTTACACACTGGGGTCTGTCCTTATTTGTCTCCTCTGTGTTTAGCCGCCCCTTGTGGGCAATAAAGAAATAGATATGATAACTTTGTGAATCAGGTTCACTTTTACCCATACGATGTTAGTTGGGGATGATGATGTTGATGATGATGATGACGATGCTGCCACCGACACCAATGATGATGATGATGATGACGATGATAATGATGGTGGTGGTGATGATGATGATGAAGCTGCCACTGACACCTATGATGATGATGATGATGGTGATGATGATAATATGATATTGAGGATGATGATGATGGAGCTGCCACCAACACCAATGATGATGATGGTGATGGTGACGATGATAATACGACAATGATGATGATATTGATGATGATGATGATGATGATGATGATGATGATGATGGTGGTGGTGGTGGTGAAGGAGATGAAGAAGAAGAAGAAGAAGAAGAAGAAGAAGAAGAAGTAGAAGATGATGATGATGATAGTGATACAATAATGATGATGGTGAAGAAGAAGAAGAAGAAGAAGAAGAAGAAGAAGAAGAAGAAGAAGAAGAAGAAGAAGAAGAAGAAGAAGAAGATGTTGATGATGATGAACTTTAGATTTTAAAAAAACTTTTACTGGCAAAAAAAAAATTCAGAATCAGCAGATTTACCCTCTGAGTAATGAAAATTTACCCTTGGTGGATAAATTTACTCCAGCAACAGAACCCCTGCTCTGTACAATGCGAAGGTTTTATATATCTTGTGGAAGAGAACAACAGAAATAAACAACAAACACTTAAGAATACCTTACATAATAGATTATGTCAATCATATCAAATTATGTTCAGAAGCACATGGGATGTTCTTGATACATCAGCAGGTTCTAAAGTGAATAATATCTGGGAGTTTTGAAAGTAATACTTTTGTCATTGTCTATCAATGTTATGTTACTTTAAACAATTTCTGTTATTACTGTTATTTTTAGAATCGGAATAAATGCAAGATATAGCAAATATTACAATAGATTTTAATAAAGAAGGAATAAATAAATAAATAAATAAATAAATAGCTTGCTATGAGAAAATTGTGAGTGTTCAATATATGTTATATAAACCATGCAAGGGAATGTTTTTAAAGAAAAAAAAAATCAATTTTTTTTTTAATCCATCAAACTTTAAACAGTTTTTATTTCATAAATAAAATGCATTTATCAAATTTTTTTTTTAAATGCAAGTATATAATGCTTAAAGAATAAGTGATAGACGTTTTGATACCAAAGGAACACTATAGTAAGCAGAATGTGTATCATTGTTGAGAATGTGCCAGTATCAAGATTACCAGATATTATATTGCCAAAATACAAGCAATAAAAGTAATGTTAATAATGTATGTATTCAGCTTCTACAATATAAAGCTTGCCCTATTTTCAAAGAAATACTTCACACCCTGTTGCTATGCCTTGAAAGCACTTTTATTCTGTGGCATATTAAAAGAAACATTTCTACATTATTAGTGAGCCCTATATATTAAAAGTACACTCCCAACAAGTGGAATGTGGAGCTAGGGGTACATTTTACTTCACATATGTTGCTATTCTCTTCATAGAACACAAATTGGCAAATTTTTTTAACCAGCCAGCTGATATTACAGAGATTTTGGCTGGCTACAGCTCTTGAAATAATGTTTAGTAGACCTAAACTGATGTCTCTAACTTGATTTGCTTTCGTAAGCATTCGGATCAAAGGGGCCAGTACTTATCTATGGGTTCTACAATATAGGGCACATGTGGGACCAATCTCCATGCGGATATGATGCTACTACTGTTACAGTAGCTGAAACCTTTGTAGAATTTCTTCTGGCTTCACTTTCTGAGTTCAAATTCTGCCAAGGTCAACTGTCTTTCGTCCTTTCAAGGTCACTAAAATATGTACCGGTAGAACAGTGGGGTTGATGTCATTGACTAGGAATCCTTCCCACCAAATTTCAGGCAGACCTTATGCTTATAGTAGAAAGGACTATTGCAGGAGCTTTCTTCTGTAAGAATTGAATAGAACACTCATCACCACCATCATCATCATCATCATCATCACTACCATCACCATCATCATCATCATCATCCTCATCATCATCATGACCACCATATTCATCATCATCACCACCACCACCACCACCACCACCACCACCACCATCATCATCATCACCACCCCCACCACCACCACCATCATCATCGTTTAACATCCGCTTCCCATGTTGGCATGGGTTGGATAGTTTGTCAGCAGCTGGCCAGGCAGCAACAAAGGACCAGACATCCATGTCTCTTTTAGCAGGGTTATCTTTTGTCAGTTCCACCGAGTTGCTACTCCTTAAAGAACGGGCCTCCATATGGTCTCTCAACTTGAATGAAGTCGCAACAAAATTTTCCTCATGTTATACACTACATTCATGAAATATCAATACATTGCATAACAGAGTTTAGGATTCACAATGTCTGTAAAAAAATGGTATGATTGTGCTTCCAATGTCTTCTCAACTGGGCTGACTTGAGGCTAAACAACACCTACAATATCACAATCTCTGATTTCAAATTCTGCTGAGGTCGACTTTACTTTTCATCATATGGTAATGATAATGATGATGATTCACAGCCCAACTGAGAAGATCTATAATCAAGGACACTGGAACCACATTCATACGACAATCACCAATGATAAGATACAACTGCTAATCTCTTGGCTAAATCTCTCATACAAAGTTAACTCATATACTCTTTTACTTTTTTACTTGTTTCAGTCAATTGACTGTGGCCATGCTGGAGCGCTGCCTATAGTTGAGCAAATCGACCCCAGGACTTATTCTTTGTAAGCCTAGTGGTTATTCTATCGGTCTCTTTTGCCGAACTGCTAAGTTACAAGGACGTAAACACACCACCATCGGTTGTCAAGTGATGTTGGGGTGGACAAACACAGACACACAAATTTAGACACACACATACATATATATATATATGTATATATATATATGCAACGGGCTTCTTTCAGTTTCCATCTACCAAATCCACTCACAAGGCTTTGGTCGGCCTGAGGCTATAGTAGAAGACACTTGCCCAAGGTGCCACACAGTGGGACTGAACCCAGAACCATGTGGTTCGTAAGCAAGCTACTTACCACACAGCCACTCCTATGCCTATATATATATATAGATAGATAGATAAATATGTTATATAATCTTTTATCATTTACTTATTTCAGTCATTAGACTGTAGCCATGCTGGAGCACCACACTGAACAATTTTGGTCGAACGAATCAACCCCAGCATGTATTTTTTTAAGCTTGGTACCTTTTCTATTGATCTCTAATACTGGACTCTAGTTACAGGGGACATAAACACACTAGCACTGGTTGGCATTGGGAAGGGCATCCAGTCTTAGAAACCATAGCAAAGCAGACAATGGAGCAGAGAGCTGTCCTTGGACACATCAGATCTAGTCAAAGTGTCTAACTCATGCCAGCATGGAAAATGGATGTTAAGTGAATGATGATGATCAATGGATTACTGGTATGTCTTTGACAAAGTACAAGTAACAGCAAATTTAAATTTTGGTTTTGTAAGCAAAATAATGGCAGAAGGTAATGAGAGGGAGAGAGAGAAACAGAAAGAGAGAGAGAGAGAGGGGGAGAAACATTAAGTGGTAGATGAGAGGTCTGGATGGTAGGTGGGTGTAATCTGTGGCTTGTCTAGGGATGGTGAATACCTTGTGCCTGCATGTGTGTGGGGGTGTGGAGGTGGGGGTGTGGGGTGGTGTGTGTGTGTGTGTGTGTGTGAGTAGAAATATGTGTAGATGCTAGTGACCTGTTGTTTCAGTGGTGAAGTAAATGACGAGTGGGTGTGGTCTGATGAGTGCTGGGCAGGGCTAGACTAATTTGTAATGCCTCTTGGGGTGGGGAATACTATGCCTATGTATATATATGTACATACATGCATTATATATATGTGTGTATGTGTGTATACTTGTACGTATATGTTTAGGGATATATGCACATATGTGAGTAAGTGTGTGTGTGTGTATGTATGCATACATGTATGTTTATACATGTGTAGGGGGAAATGCTAGCGTATGAATAAATGTGTATGATGTATCACAACATTTATTGCGATGCAGAATGGAATTAATGAGTAGATGTGGCATGTTTTGTGGTATGTTGTGAAATAGCATGGGGTGGGATACACATGGAAACTTGAGTTGGAGGGTGTAAAAGGGGTGGAGTTAGTCAAACTGAATTTATTGCTGGTTTGAGATGGTGGGATTGTGTTTGAAAGCTGGTAACATGGAGTGTTTTGCGGGTGGTGGGGGAGCAAGAAGGAAATGTTTCTTCAATTCTATGGCATATGATCACAAGTAAGACCAATATCTTTGGTTTCTTATTTCTTTATTGCCCACAAGGGGCTAAACATAGAAGGGACGAACAAGGACAGACAAAGGAATTAAGTCGATTACATCGACCAAAGTGAGTAACTGATACTTTATTTATCAAACCCAAAAGTATGAAAGGCAAAGTCGACCTCGGTGGAATTTGAACTTAGAACATAACAGCAGACGAAATACCACTAAGCATTTCTCCTGGCGTGCTAACGTTTCTTTTTTCTTTATTGCCCACGAGGGACTAAACATAGAAGGGACAAACAAGGACAGACAACAGGATTAAGTCGATTACATCAACCCCAGTGCGTAACTGGTACTTTATTTATCAACCCTGAAAGGATGACAGGCAAAGTCGACCTCGGTGGAATGTGAACTCAGAACGTAACAGCAGACGAAATATCTATTTCTTTACTACCCACAAGGGGCTAAACACAGAGGGGACAAACAAGGACAGACAAATGGATTAAGTTGATTACATCGACCCCAGTACATAACTGGTACTTAATTTATCGACCCAGAAAGGATGAAAGGCAAAGTCGACCTCAGCGGAATTTGAACTCAGAATATAGCGGCAGACGAAATACCACTAAGCATTTCGCCCGGTGTGCTAACAATTCTACCAGCCCGCTGCCTTATCTTTGGTTTCTTCATAATACAATAGATGTCTCTGGTTCTTTGTCCGTTTGTGCTTATTTTCTTTGGCTGTAATGTTCCAACTGATAAGTAAGTTTCTTGCTCTTGGGTTTTTTAAGCTTCTGACAAATTTTGATTGTGTCTCTAGGAGGTAATGACAAGTGATCAAGGCATTTGGAGATTTGCTGTGCTTGAGAAGACACATCAAGTGAAATACTAGTTGTGGTCAATGCCAGTGACATACAAAAGGCACCCATGCTAGTGACACATAAAAGGCACCCATGCTGGTGGCTCATAAAAGGGACCCATGCTGATAACACATTAAAAGCACCCACTACACTCTTGGAGTGGTTGGCATTAGGAAGAGCACCCAACTGTAGCCAAATTAGACTGGAACCTGGTGCAGCTTCCCGGTTTACTAGTCCCAGTCAAACCATCTAACCCATGCCAGCATGGAAAACAGATGCTAAATGATGATGATGAAGATGACGTTGAGTTATATTTCTATCTATTTCTAAATGAGGCCACTTGACCAAATCCTTGGTGATCTGTCAACAAGCATATCAGCTCTATATACGAGCTTCTTATCGAGGCATCTCATATTCAAGGGAACATTATCAGGGATCTGTAATTGCACAACTATTGCATATGAGGAGATTAACTAACATTTTTTGTTATTTCTAAATATTTGTGATCCATTACATAAACAACAATCACAACCTTTTACAGAATTTCTATTAAAATTTATATAACTGTGTGTTGGTGGAAACTGGCTGTCAGTTTGGGTAAGGAATCATTTACCTACATTGGTTATAACGTACGGCATGGTGGATTGAGCCACAAGGTTTTTCTGTGTCTACACACCCTTGACATAACAGAGATGGGTTTGACACAGGTGATCTTTTCTCTTTTAAGCCAGTTTTTCTAGAATAATATAAAAATTTGGAGTGGCTTTATTGAAAATGGTATTGTCTGAGGATAAGTGGAAGATACATCAACTTATGTTGTTAGTAATATGTTCAATAGTCAAGCCTTTGTTTGAAATTCATGGTGATATCTAAGATATCAAAGTAGTTGACTATTTTAGATTAGTACTAATAATAATTTTCAAGTTTAATTGAGCATATATATTTCTTTCATAAGTTCCAAGTTACTCTAGAGGTTGAAAAAAATTGGGAATATATTTATCATATATGAGGCATGCCAGGGAAATATGTCTTGTGTATCACATTTGATAAGGTTGAACCAGCACCACAAACTTCAACCCTTAACTTACAATTACAATCCACTCAACAAACCTCCACATTGTCTCCATCTATTCAGTTTCCCTCACAAGGCTTTGGTTCACCAGAGGCAACAGTAAAAAAAAACAAGATACCATGAAATGGGGTTGAACACAGGATCTGATAAATGAAAAGTGAACAGCTTGATTATTTAGCCATGCTGCTAAATTATACTACAGAAAAGAATAATGTAAGCATTTTATATTTTATATTTCATGGTTATTGATCCCATTTTATGTAAACTAAGATAACCAAAAGCATTACTTGTTACCAAAGATATATTTTATGGATAATTATGATCACTACCACCATTTCAATTTAAATATTCATTTTTCTTTTTTGTCACAGTTGTTAGTTTGTTCAAAGCATTGTCAATCAATTATTGTGATGACTATCTCTCAGAGCATTTAACGTCAGTTCAATAAATGACTTCAGTAATAGTATTAATGGAGTTAGTTTAATTATCTGAAGGAGACTGTCTATTTGTCAGGCTAACACAGTAGACATCTGGGGATATCACCAATTTCGTTGCCAATTAGCTGACACTTTCATTCTGAATAACATTAGTAGAAATAATGCAACGCTGTATAAGAATATAAAAGGTCTCAATTTCACTAGATTCCATTAATCTAATTAATGCTACGTTAGTATTGAGTGCTTTTGTTTATTTTTTTTTTTCTCCCTCTCTTTAGTTTTACTTATATTTGTTATGATAGCATGGGTAAGCTGAAATAGGCTATGAGACATAACCAGACATGAGCTCTCAACATCAGGACAGTATAATGTCTGTTCTGTTCTGTTCCGTCAGGTAGAGTGGAATAAGAACAAAACATAAAAGTTCAGAGAAATGGTTATATAGCTACAGCTAGGTTTTGAACTCTTGATTCTCTGATCTGTAATCTCCACCATCTTCCATTCACCACCATTGAGCTTCTAATCATCAACAAAATTATAGCCTGAAATGAAAATCATTTTATTTTTCAAACCATTGTTCACAAAGATGTGAATGCTTTCTTTGAAGTTCTAATTCTTCATATTTGAGTGATTTTGTTATACACTGTTGAAATGTGTATTGTACAAATACAGAATCTTCATCTTTTTATATTTTTTCTGTCAGCTTCAGTCTTCTACCATGAGATTCTTCAGCTTCTGTCAACGCTTTTACTTATGCCTGCATGGAGAACAGACATTGAATGATGATAATGATGATGATGACGATCAGGATAATGATGGCAATGACAACAACAGCGGCAGCAGCAATGGTGGCCTCAGTGGTGGTGGTGGTGGTGGTGGTGATGATGATGACAATGACAACAACAGCAGCAACAGCAATGGTGGCCTCAGTGGTGGCGGTGGTGGTGGTGGTGGTGGCGGTGGCGGTGGTGGTGGTGATGATGATGATGATGATGATGAGGATGATGATGACAATGACAACAACAGTGACAACAACAATGGTGGTCGCAGCAGTGGCTGTGGAGGCAGTGGCAGTGGTGATGATGGTGATGATGATGACAATGGCAGCAGCAATGGCAGCAGCACTGGCAGCAGGAGCAGCAATGGCAGTGGAAGTGGTGGTAGTAGTGATGATGATGATGATGATGATGATGATGATGATGACGATGACGACGACGATGACGACAGTGACGATGATGAAAATTAGTTCACTAGTTTCAATGGCATCAGCTGTCATCAAAATAGAATCGTTGTTCCTTAATTTGGAAAGAGAGAACTAACCTCCACTAACAAAATATTAGGCCATCAAAAACAAAAAACAAAACAAAACAAAACAACCTCAAAGAATTCACTAATCCAACTGGCAAAACCTCCTAAGAGAGCCTCTTTTTAGTTGCTTTGACCTGCAAGAAATAACAACCAAATTTCCCTCAAATCATACTCCATTAAGAAAAGTGAGAAAAATACACATCGGATAATGTAGTCTGCAAGTATCCCGAAAATGATGGGAAAGACATGGGTCCACTTGTTTAGAGCTGACTTGAAGTAAAACAACAATAACAACAACAACATTCTGTTACAAATTATACTTTGAGAATCTGGTTGACAATCCATTCATGACCTCTCTGACCTCTAACTGTCGATACAGTTTCTTTTGGTTTTGTTCTTGTGACCTCAGGGTGGTTGTAAAAGAATTGGTAAGGCTGTGATTGGAATGTTACTTCTGTGGCCCCCTTCACATAGCAGAGTCAGATTTGGAGAAAGCAGAAATCAGCTCCAAAAGGAATAAAGACAACATTAGCTTTGATAGGATTCAGTACAGTCAGTTCTAAGAGGTTTGTCAGCCAGTAAAAATACAACATGACATTCAATTTGATGCTGTAATGACTATGATAGTCCACTGTCCATAAGTGGGAGAATGATATTTGCTTGTGGGTACAAACCCAGGTCTAAAATTTTTTCCAAACAAGGTCAATTTTTTCAATCTTAATATCAAAACAAACACAAGTATCAATAACATTAATATGCTAATTTTTTTGTTTTTGTACATACCTGTTGTGTGCGTCACACTTACTTCAAAGAAAAGGCAAAGTGAGAAAGAGGACAGAGAGGAAGTAATAGAGAGAGAGAGAGAGAGAGAGAGAGAGAGAGAGAAAGTGAGTGAATGAGAGAGAAAGAGAGAGAGTGAAAGAGACAGTGACTGATGACGGCGTTCGTTTTGTGCTTTTAAATGTTTCAGAGAGGAAGTAAGACAGAAAGAGAGAGAGTGTGAAAGAGACAGTGAGTAGTGCTGGTGTTTGCTTTGTGTTTTTAAATGTTTTAGAGAGGACGTAATAGAGAAAGAAAGAGAGTTAGAGAGAGAGGAAAAGTGAGAGAGAGAGAAAGAGACAGTGAGTGGTGACGGCGTTTGTTTTGTGTTTTTAAATGTTTATCACATCGCAAGAGAAGTAGATACATAGATACATGTACACATTGTTAAATCAAAATGGAAGAGAAGAGGAACACAAAAGAAGTGAAAGAGAAAGAGAGCAAGTAAGAGAGACAGTAGATACATAAATCCAAAGAAAAGTTCAAACATAGATACATACACACAGCAAACATTGCCTGTCAATTTCCCTTTTCATTACTAGACGAGGATAAAATTAACTCACAAATGGCTGAACACTCCACAGACATGCATAACATTAACGATGTTCTCAGGGAAATTTATCCTCACACAGAATATGACAAGGCTGGCTCCTTTGAATTACAGCTACAACTCGAGACATATATGTATATATATATATATAATATATATATATATATATATATATATGAATGTATTTGTGTGTGTGTATAGTTTAGGTTAGTTAAAACATGTTTGCAATAATAATTGTCGCGTGGTGGAAATAAACGCAATTACCAAACTTTCATTCATAAATCATATATTATTTCGTTCTTTTGCATTTCAATTTGTATATTTGTCCCCAGAAAGTTTCAACAAGTGCACACCAGAAGAAATGGAAAAACAAGTAATTTCATCTCCTAAAAATTCTGACTGTCTTGCAATAAATGAAAAAGTTCTTAATATTATACCAGAGGCACTTAAAACGTACTTAAGCACGGATTCAGTGTCCTGCAATAATGAAGAGGAGGTTCAGAACTATCCATTTCAATTCATAAACTCACTCACTCCATCCAGTATGCTTCCTCATCGCCTCAACTTAAAAGTAGGGGCTATTGTAATGTTGCTAAGAAATCTTTTGATCAGTCACGGATTATGTAATGGAACTCGCATGAAAGTGCAAAGACTTCATGAACATTGTGTAGAGGCATTATTGGTAACAGGCTCCAACAGAGACCGCACAGTTCTAATTTCCTGAATTAAACTTAGCCCAAGTGCTGCAAATATTCCATTTACACTAAACAGATTTCAGTTTTCCACTTCGACTTGTATATTCAATGACAATTAATAAGGCTCAAGGGAAAACATTGAATACATTTACTTCAACTAGTATTTTCTCATGGCCAATTATATGTCACATTTTCAAGAGCACGATCTATGAACAATATCAAAGTAAGAGATATGACACTCAATTGGGATAACAGATAAGGCCAAAAACATGGTGTGACATACACACAAAATATTGTCTACTATGAAGTACTGTGAGGAAGACCACCGCACCAGCTAGCATCACCAGCACACCTTTAAGATCGGGGAACCAGTTAGGGGCCCACTGGATCTCTCTCGGCATACCAGCAAACCACAAAATCGCACCAGCCAGCATCACCACTACCACCAAGCCCATCATGTATGTATGTATGTATGTATGTATCTATGTACGTATGTATGTATGCACGTGTATGAGAGTGTGTGTGTGTGTCCCACCACCACCATTGCTTGACAACCGATGTTGGTGCATTTGCGTCCCTGTAATTTAGCTGTTCAGCAGAAGAGACTGACAGAATAAGCACCAGGCTTACAGGATATAAGTCCAGGGGTCAATTTCTTCGACTAAGAGGTGGTGCTCCAGCATGACCACCGTCAAATGACTGAAACAGGTAAAAGAATAAAAGAATACCAGAAAAACGTTCCGTAACACAAAACCAAGAAGGTTCTTTGAATATGTACGATATATTTTAAGGTTAAATAGTAATTCCGTTTACGTTTGTGTAACTGAGATATTTTGGTTGGATTATATAGTCATTGGTGTTACATTACTTTCTATATTCTGTAACTGTCATAATATACTTTTCTAGACCTAAAATGTTGGGGGGGGGGCAGTCGATTAGATTGACACCAGTATGCAACTGGTACTTAATTTATCAACCCTGAAAGGACGAAGGGTAAAGTCGACCTCGGCAGAATTTGAACTCAGAATGTAAAGACAGACTGTCATAATATGTAAACGTTTCTCATGCAACCAGTACACTGTTTACAGATGCTGACATTTTTTATGTTTCCTGTGAATTTTTCACAGGTTCAGCTAGTAATAGTAACTATTTCAAATTTTTACCACAAAGGCAGCTTTGGGGATCTGGCCATTTTCCGATTACATCAACACCAGTGCATAACTGGTACTTATTTAATCAACCTCGAAAGGATAAAAGACAAAGTCGACCTTGGCAAAATTTGAACTCAGAACGTAACAGCAGGCGAAATACCGATTTCTTTACTACCCACAAGGGGCTAAACACAGAGGGGACAAACAAGGACAGACAAACGGATTAAGTCGATTATATCAACCCCAGTGCGTAACTAGTACTTATTTAATCAACCCCGAAAGGATGAAAGGCAAAGTCAACCTCGGCGTAAATTGAACTCAGAACGTAGGGGCAAGCGAAATACCGCTAAGTATTTCGCCTGGCGTGCTAACGATTCTGCCAGCTCGCCACCTTCCGTAAGTATAATAATAATAATAATAATAATAATAATAATAAATCAACTGATTGGAAGTGTTATCAACTGATTGGAAGTGTTATTAACTGATTGGAAGTGTTATCATGTACATTGTTTTGTCTTGGTATAAAAGATGGGCTACAGCAAATATTCTGCTCAATACCACAGATTTGCTTGTCAGTTGTTTGACCTTAACCAGTTGAGCATGTCCCTTAGTGGCTGACGATATGTGCATCTCTGATCACGAGCAGAAGTAGTGGGGGAGCATCATAGCCATGTGTTGAGAGGAATTCTTTGGGGTTTGGACAATTCACCTTTGGAAACATGGGTGTTTTGTTCAACATCCTTAAACAACCCTTATTCAGAGACCTTTTGAGCGGGATGGGCTACTCAACCTGAAGAAAATTCTAACTGGGCCCCACCTGCAAGGTCATGCGCTGTTTATCTTGATATGAGATCACCATGTCGCGCACATATGGTTGTGATGCATGTGCCTGGTGTACCTTTATCAGACGGGTAGTCATGATGGGTATATTGGGCTTCGTATATTTTACCCCAGTGTCACTTTGATGGCATGCTCTGCTCTCTCACTCAATAATAATAATAATAATAATAATAATAATAATAATTATTATTATTATTATTATGATGTTTGTACATCAATCATCATCATCGTTGTTGTTTAACATCCTCTTTCCATGCTGGCATGGGTTAGACGGTTTGACTGAGGGCTGGCAAGCCAGAAGGCTGCACCAGACTCCAATCTGATCTGGCAATGCTTCTACAGCTGAATGCTCTTCCTAACACCATTCACTCCAAGAGTGTAGCAGATGCTTTATATGTGCCACCGGCACGAGTGCCAGTCAGGCGGTACTGGCATCGACCACGGTTGAATGTTGCTTTTTATGTGCCACTGGCATAAGAGCCAGTCAGGCGGCACTGGTAACGACCACCTGATAATGGAAAAGCAATGTTTCAATTCAATCTAAAAATGTTTCTATGCTCATTCATTTTGGCAATGAAGTTTTCCGGAAGGTGTTCAAAAAATTTTCATAGGCACAGGTGTGTCTGTGTTGTAAGTAGCTTGCTTACCAACCACATGGTTCTGGGTTCAGTCCCACTGCATGGCACCTTGGGCAAGTGTCTTCTACTCTAGCCTCGGGCTGACCAAAGCCTTGTGAGTGGATTTGGTAGGTGGAAACTGAAAGAAGCCCGTCGTATATATGTATGTGTGTGTGTGTATGTTTGTGTGTCTGTGTTTGTTCCGGTCCGTCACAGGTGAGCTGCAAGATGCAGGAGAAAAGAGTGAGAGAAAGTTGCGGCGAAAGAGTCAGCAGAAGTTCGCCATTACCTTCTGCCAGAGCCACGTGGAGCTTAGGTGTTTCGCTCATAAACGCACACATCGCCCAGTCTGAGATTCGAACCCACAACCCCTCGACCGCAAGTCCGCTGCTCTAACCACTAGGCCATGTGCCTCCACATCTCATGAATATACGCTGGTGAAACTGAGATGCATCTAATATGATCGCCACACACACACACACACATGTGTGAGTCGTCTAAAAGTCCATAATTCAGGAAAAGGGTGCACAGGTATTTCTGTCAATAGAAATATTTCTGTCATACAAAGTGTACGGTATAATATATCTATCAAGGCTGATCTTATCAATCGGTTCCGCGTTAGGGATAGAACGGAATGTTAGGTAACACTGCGATTATATGATCAGAGTGTAGCGGGATAGATGCGATGCCATATCAGTTAGATATGATGTAGACCACTACTGAAAGTAGCGTGTAGATGTAACATTTGAAGGCTCTCATGATGGAGTACCAGTAAACATCGAAGAATCAACACCAAAAAGGAAGAAATATTATTTACAAATGTTTATTCGCTTGCCCGACAGGAAGTTATAGAGACTAGTAATTCTAGTGAAAGTGATAAGGATGGCTCGCTGGTTAGTAGTTGATAGTGTACAAGCTGTCTGTTAGTAGAAAGTGAAAGAGTAAGGAATGCATGGTGCTAACTAGAAAGGAAGAAAGGATAAAGGTGATATCGTCTTTCTTGCAGCCAAAAGCCTCTCTTCGCATGTCGAGCGAAGGGCGAAGGGAAGTGCTGCTCTTGGTTAAGGGTGACGCAAAAGCGGGTGTTGCTCCATACTGACACAAAAGAGGAAGAGATATGAAATCCTCTCTGTTATATAGACTATGGTCAGTCATGTAGATCAAACACCTTAAGCAAAGGACTGACCTTTCATTGATCAGTACAGGTCCTGGGGACTCGGATGTTTCCTCATCAATTATCTGGTGGGGAGAGGATTTTCCGTTCGTTTTGACAAGCAACAAGCAGGTGGATTTGGTTTCAAATCTCAGACAGGGTCAAAACGAGTGGGAAATCCTCTCCACACCAGATGATTGATGAGGAAGAGTCCCTAGGACCTGTACTGGTCAAGGAAAGGTCAGTCCTTCGTTTAAGGTTTGACCTACATTACTCACCATAGTCTATATAACAAAGAGGATTTCCTATCTCTTCCTCTTTTGTGTCAGCTAGACCAAGGGGCAAGCAGGTGGATTTGATTTCAAATCTTAGGCAGGGTCAAGCTAGACCCTTACGGGAGTGTTGTACCCCTAGCGTGAAACCAATTGGTAGTATCAGCCGTGATGGATATATAATACTGCACACTTCAGATAATATACAATAAAACACACACACACACCATCAACTACGGTAATAGTTGTAATAATCTATTTGTTTTGTACGTTTGTACGAATTCAAATTTTGATTGTTTACTTGTGTGTAGCCCTCATATGAAATATTGTAGCAAGTTAAACATAAAAACGTATTTTTTGGTATGAATCGAACTCTGGACGATTAAGTATGTAAACAAAGCGATGGTTCAATTCAACCAATTAAATTATAGCATAAAAGCGCCCCTCAGCTGATTAATCAATCAGTATGGCAATAAGGGAGTTAACTCTGATTAACAACTTAAAATTATCTCCCTTGTCAATTGGCATGTACTTACAAACTGCTGGTCTTAAATTCGTTAAACATAGGTTAGAATCTTTCTTGGACGTAATGTCTTTAAAAACAAAATAAAACGTGTTTTTGCATGTTAGCCTGTATATGTAAATATTTTAAGGATAGAAGATTAATAAATTAAACTACAGAAAATTATGAAATTCTTACTTCTATAGTCAATAAAGAAACACATTTTATTCAAAGTATTAGGTGTTAACTTTTCACCTTTTTAAGAATATAGACTTACCATTTTGTCAGTACTCCTGGTTAAATCCAAGGGCTCTCAAAGAAATTTTACTAGGTGGATCAAAATGCTTCAAGGCCCATAGCATGTGTCTACACAAGTGTAAGTGTGTGAGAGTGTGGGTGAGCATGTGTGAATGTCACTTGTCATTCCTTCTGTTAACTTTCTAATCTTGGTTTTTCTCGCTTGAGAAAAATCAAATCAAATCTTCATGTGCTGGATTTTTCAGTGTATTCAAGAGCCTTTTAGATCTGATGTAGTGATTTTCTTTTGTTTTTTCTGACAAAATGACCTTTCCTCATCATATAAGATATATATCTGATGTCTTCGTGGACAACATTTCTGACTGTCCCTTCTGACACAATATCTTTTGCAATTGATCTCATGGACTTTCTGGGATTGTAATCAATGGTCTGTTGAACTTACTGGATAAATTCGGGTGTTCTGATGATTTCAGGGCGTTTAGAATGCTCTTTATGCTTTGATATTGGTGATATGTTTCCATCTTCAATCTCTAGCTCCTTACAAACTTTGTAGACGAAAGATCTGGCAACTTTTAAAAATCGAGATATTTTTAAATCGCTATGCTCAGCCTTTATAACCACAATAACAGCATGCCTCTTCATTTTTTGAGTAAGATGAGGGTCTACCATTATTATTTTCTGAAACAAAGATTATATAGAGTTAGCAAAAAATGCAGTAATGACTCAAAAAGGGTATGTCCTCAAACACCTTATGCACCCTGGATCATCATCATCATCATCGTTTAGCGTCCGTTTTCCATGCTAGCATGGGTTGGACGGTTCTACTGGGGTCTGTGAAGCCAGAAGGCTTCATCAGGCCCAGTCAAATCTGGCAGTGTTTCTACGGCTGGATGCCCTTCCTAACGCCAACCACTCCGTGAGTGTAGTGGGTGCTTTTTACGTGCCACCCGCACTGGTGCCAGGCAGAACTGGCAAACGGCCACGAACGGATGGTGCTTTTTATGTGCCACCGGCACGAGGGCCAGGCGAGGCTGGCAACATATATATATATATATATATATAGAGAGAGAGAGAGAGAGTGAGAGAGTCAGACAGACAGACATCTCAAAATTTAAGCGGGCTGTGAGTATTGTTCATTGAATTTAATGATATGCTTACATAAATTTGCTTGCGCATCTCTGCAAGTAACTATCTTCATTTTAAAAGTTTTAATTTCATCTTGTAAACTTATATACACGCACACACACGCACACACATATATATAGACACAATGAGGATACATAAAGCTGTTATAGGAATATTTTATCCAAGATACACTGGTTTAGTATATTATATTTTTAAGAGATATTTCTTCAATGAATATATTATTATATAAAATTTCATAAATATCAAACATTATTATCGAGTTAGGAAATAGAGATCTAATAGATACAAATTAATTTATTATATGTTAAGTAATTAATAAGTTAATTTGTTTCCATTAGACCACTCTGTTTTCTGACTTTGTAATAATGTTTGATATTTATATATATATATCATCATCACCATCATCATGATTTAACATTTGTTGTCTATACTGGCCTATGCTGGCTTGGGTTGGACGTTTGACTGGGCTGGCATGCTAGAAGGCTGAACCAGGCTACAGTCTAATTTGGCATGGTTTTCTACGGCTGGGTGCATTTCCTAATGCCAACCACTCCGAGGGTGCTTTTACGTGCCACCAGCATGGGTGCCATTTGCATGACACCACAGAACATTTATGTGTCATGGGCATGGGTGCCATTTTGTGTGACACTGTGATTTTGCTCAGCTTGATGGGTCTTCTTCTCAAGCTCAATATAATGGAACAAAATCTGATTTGGGGATGCAAACCCAGATCCAAAATATTTTCACAAACAAGGTCAATTGTGCATCAATCAATTCAGATGAAATCAATAATATAAAAATTGTTTTAGATCAGTCCAAAAATGCCAAATATACTCTGGGAGTGTCAAATTATCATAGTAAAACCTTGAAGGACTGTGCTGTAGATGATAGCTGCTATACCACATTAAACTCATTACACAGATGGTGTGATAATCCATGTCATAGTGGTTAGAATATTCAGCTCATGGTTCTGGGTTCAGTCCCACTACCTGGCACCTTGGGCAAGTGTCTTCTACTATAGCATCGGGCAGACCAAAGCCTTGTGAGTAAATTCGGTAGACAGAAACTGAAAGAAGCCTGTTGTATATATGTATATGTATATGCGTGTGTGTGTGTGTGTCTGTGTTTGTCCCCTCAATATCGCTTGGCAACAAATGGTGGTGTGTTTTCGTCCCCGTAACTTAGCGGTTCGGCAAAAGAGTCTGATAGAATAAATACTAGGCTTACAAAGAATAAGTCCTGGGGTCGATTTGGTCGACAAAAGGCGGTGCTCCAGCATGGCCGCAGTCAAATGACTGAAACATGTAAAAGAGTATCTGTCTACAAATATATTTCATTGTCCTCATTTAATGTTCACCTTTCCATGTTTGTAAGGGTCAGATGGCATTTATTTGATGCAGATATTCTACAGCCAGATGCCCTTCATGTCATAACCCCTCCTTGTCTTTTTCTAAGCAAGGTAATACATCTTCAAAGCCAGCCATGGTTTGTGCTGAATATCGAAAATGAAGGACACTGCTTGTATGACAGTGACCATCATTTACAACTGTCACATGATGTCCAGGCAAGGAGACACAAATAAAAATGGTCAGGCACACATATATACACAACAGGCTTCTTTTCCGTTTCCAGTAATCAAATCCATTCACAAGGCTTATGTTAGTCTACAGCAGAAGACACTTGCCCAAGGTGTCAAGCAGTGGGACTGAACCCAGAACCGTGTGGTTGGGAAGTAAAATTCTCACCACGCAGCCACACCTATGTATCATCATCATTTAACGTCTGTTTTTCCATGCTGGCATGAGTTGGATGGTTTGACAGGAGCTGGTAAAGCCAGGGGCTGTACCGTGTTCCATTGTTTGTTCTGGCATGCTGTCTATGACTGGATGCCCTTCCTAATGCCAACCACTACACAGTGTGTGCTGGGTGTCTTTACACAAACACACACACACATACACATGCATAGATACACACATACATGCATAAATAAATGCACACATCCACCCACATTACATGTGTGTGTGTTTTTGTGCTTGTATTTGTCTCTCAGTGAAGGCACATAGCTCAGTGGTTAGAGCATCGAGCTTACAACCGTGAAGTTGTGAGTTCGAATCTCGGACCGGGCTGCGTGTTGTGTTCTTGAGCAAGACACTTTATTTCACGTTGCTCCAGTTCACTCAGCTGTAGAAATGAGTTGTGACATCACAGGTGCCAAGCTGTATCGACCTTTGTCTTTCCCTTGGATGACATCAGTGGTGTGGAGAGGGGAGGCTGGTATGCATGAGTGACTGCTGGTCTTCCATAAACAACCTTGCCTGGACTTGTACCTCAGAGGGTAACTTTCTAGGTGCAATCCCATAGTCTCTCATGACCGAAGGGGGTCTCCACAGTTTGTCTCTCACTCCTTGGTAACTAGCATAGAGTTGTTTACATCCCTATAACCTACTTGACAATGCACCAGCCTTAAAAGCAAGCACGAGGTTGCTTTGATAAACTAAAACCTTTCTGAAGTGGTCTCTCAGCCCCTGCACAGCAGTAGTTTCATGTTTGAAATAAATAAATGGCTAAAATAGTTTACCGTCTTTCCTTTTAGACATGCTTTATGTGTAACCGTGTAACTTCTTTTCTATAAGGCATAGATGCACTGGACAGTTGCTTGGAGGCCTCTTGGATCTAGTGGACCATTTCTGATCTAAGTATATTGTAGCTTGCTGTCAGTAAATAAATACTGCAGGACCCAAGGTTTTGATTTTCCCAAGGGGGCTTATAATACTGCTAAAAAAGCTTTGCTAATACATGAATTTGAGGCACCATCAGCTAATAGTCTGACACCTATAAAGTTAGTTAGTTTGTTTGTTTGTGACATGCAATGAGGAAAAAATCTCAGGAAAAAAAAAATTAAATGTACTCAAGAAGTTGAGACATTATTCTTTATAAAAGTAACAATTATGAGAAAATGTTGAAATCAGCGATTGATCCATCAGTTATAAGTTTTCATCTAAAAATATTGTGACAGTTTATCACATCACAGCTTTCTAAAACAATTCTCCTCCTACCATTTGATCACTGCCTGTCTAACTTGATTGATGTATTTAAATATTTCAATAAATACTTACTATTCAGAAACCGAGGTTTCAAGAATTAATCACATCAATCATCGATCTTTGATATGAGTTGAAGAGTTTTGTTTCTTCATAAACTCTAATGGCTGATTCTGCTGTCTGACAGAAGGCAGGTGTAGCTTACTTTAAACGTTATTGTTTAATCGTTTGTCAAAACACTATTGACTAAAGTGGTATCTCAATTTAACAACATTTGTATTTATTCTGTAGCTACATATTTTTAACATGAATCATTATTAATATTGAAATAACTTCTTGGTCTATTAACCCTATCATTTATTTTTATTTTTATACAACATAATATTTCAAACAGTTTGATTCTCATTCATCATCAGGTGCCATAGATTTTGTTTTGCAGGAAAAGAAAAGGTTAGCAATCTCTGAAAAGTTATTTCAATATCCAATACTCTGTATCCTCTAGACTTCATCATATTAGTCATAACCCTATTAATATAAATTGAACAATGATTTCTGCTTCTTCATAACATTAATATTCCCCATCCTAGTTCTATACTTGGAGAGAAGCTGCAACACTCTGTAAAAGTTATTTATTAACACAAAATAATATATTGTTGATGAAACAAAAAGAAACATAATCACAGGGAATATTCTCAGTAATTGCATAAACCACAAAGAGTTAAAATCATCTCATTGGAAAAATATATTCTTGGTTGTCTTTAGAACTCTTGAAGAAAAATCTAATCAATAATGAAATATTATTCAGCTTGAATAATATAATTCATGCCACACAGTATTTATTACTTATTCATTTTATATATTATTCAACGACCAAGCATCAAAGACATTGACTAATATGAGCGAGGGTAGTGTATTGTTTGCACTGGTATAAAAATGTTAATCAAAATGGGTGAAAAAGTGCAGGAAGTTTGATGGTGAACAAGAGAAACTAAGAGAAGACACATGATGAAGCCAGAGATGAAATTATGTGGGATTAAGATAAATAATATTGCAGATATGATTCAATCCATGCTAACGAGGGAAAAGTAACACTACAAAAAAAAAAGAGAGAGAGATGATTATGATTAACATTAAACATTTGCGGTATGGCTTCCCTGTAATGGACAGACTATATATCTTAATGCTTAACTACATGAGAAAAAGAGAGAGAAAAGAAAAGACAAAGAAAACAACCTTTGCCAACCAAAGTTGATGTTGTTTGATGAAAATGAAGACATCAATGATGATGACGATGGTAGTGGTGGCGATGGCGGCGGCAGTGGTGGTGATGACAACAGCATCAGCAGACATCAAATTTTACATGCACAAATATGGCTGAGTTGTTAAGAAGCTTGTTTTTTTTTTTAAACTCATGTGGTTTCAAGTTCTGTCCTACTGCATGGCACCTTGGGCAAGTGTCTTCCTCTATAGGCCCTTGTCCGAGCAATGCCTTGCGCATGAATTTGGCAGTTGGAATCTGTAAGGAAGGCCATCATCCTCAGCATCATCATTGAATGTCTGTTGTCCATGCTGGCATAGGTTGGTCAGTGTGACCAGAGGTGGGAAGCTGCATCAGACTCCAGTCTGATTTGGCATGGTTTCTACAGCTGGATGTCCTTCCCAACACCAACCACAGAGTGTGCTGGGGGATCTTACATGGTACTACATGGGCACTTTCATGTGGCACTACACAAGTGCTTTTACATGTGTATAAATATATATATACATATACACACATATCTACATACATGCATATATATACATATATATATTATATATATATATGTACTCTATTACTTGTTTCAGTCATTTGACTGCGGCCATGCTGGAGCACTGCCTTTAGTCGAGGAAATCGACCCCAGGACTCATTCTTTGTAAGCCTAGTACTTATTCTATCGGTCTCTTTTGCCAAACCGCTAAGTTATGGGGGACGTAAACACACCACCATTGGTTGTCAAGCGATGTTGGGGGGACAAACACAGCCACACGCACACATATATATGCTTGTCCAACCCATGCTAGCATGGAAAGCGGATGTTAAACAATAATGATAATGATGATGATGATTTGACTGAGGGCTGGTCAACCAGATGGCTGCACCAGGCTCCAATCTTGATCTCACAGAGTTTCTACAGCTGGATGTCCTTCCTAACACCAACCACTCCTAGAGTGTAGTGGGTACTTTTATGTGCCACTGGCACGGGGGCCAGTCCAAGGTCATAGCAGAAGACACTTGCCCAAGGTGCCACGCAGTGGGAATGAACTTGGAACCATGGGGTTGCTTACCACACAGCCATTCCTGCGCCTATATATATATATATATATATATATATATATTTAATAATTAGGGTTCAGCAAAGATTTGCTTTACCACATACCAAAGTTTAGAAATAGCAGCCAGAGAACCTTAGCTATTTCCTCTACTTTAAAAAGAGATTCCCGGACAAAAACAAAGTACTCGAAAACTAACCATGCAGGCAGAGATGAAGAATAACGAAAATCAATCGATATTTGATTACCCAGTTCTCTGGCTGCTATTTCTGAACTTCGGTATGTAGTAAAGCAAATCTTTGCTGAACCCTAATTATTAAATATTACTTAAGTTTACCGAGAAATGGTCCCTTTTCATGCCGAATTCTACTTGGTGAAATTATTGATTACTAGTTAATCAATTAATTAATTAATTTTACCCTTTGTTATTATTGATAATATAATTTTCTCCCAGATAATAAACTATAGATTTTTCTGTAGTATTTTACTTGATGACACACGTAGATAGGCAGGGGAAGGTGATGAACCTCATTCGTATGTTTTTTAAATTCGGCGGTACTGGACGTTGAATGTAATCTGTCTGATTCTGTTAGTTGGGGAGGTGCATTTGATTCTTCCAGTGCTTCCGGATTTGATATTGTGAAGTCCCATGCTGATGAGGAAAGTGTTCCAGGTAAAGTATAAATTCGACATCCTTTATACCGAGCTAATTCTGAAACGCGTACATGGGTAATCAAATATCGATTGATTTTCATTATTCTTCATCTCTACCTGCGTGGTTTGTTTTCAAGTACTTTGTTTTTGTCCGGGAATCTCTTTTTAAAGTAGAGGAAATAGCTAAGGTTCTCAGGCTGCTATTTCTAAACTCCTGAACACCACCAACAACAACAACAACAGGCAACAGCAACAACAAAAACCTTAGGAATGAGAAGCCAGGTTCGAAATTTCCCCAAGACATCTGATGAAGGCTGGAGGGTATATCAGCTGAAACATTGTGTTAACAACAAATAAGATGAGGACAAATATCCGTCAAATGTAAATAATGTATATAATTCCTCATCTCTTAAATACAGAACTGTATTAACTTGAACAATGTTTGAAGAATACACTTAGATGGCTTGCTAAAATAGCACATCAGATATGTTTCCTCATTATTGTTTAGCTTTGGATTATCTCTGGTTAAGCTGTCTGAGCTATGATCAAATGTGAAGGCATGTGGCTTGCTGGTTAAGGTATTCAGCTTATGATTATAAAGCCATGAGTTCAATTCCCGGCAGTCTGTTGTGTCCTTGAGCAGGTCACTTTATTTCATGTTGCTCCAGTCAACTCAGCTGGCAAAAATGAGTGGTACTTGTATTCCGAAGGGCCAGATTTGTTACATTCTTTGTCATGCTGAATCTCCCTGAGAGCTACATTAAGGGTGCATGGTCTGTGGAGTGCTCAGCCACTTGCATGTTAATTTCAAAAGTGGGCTGTTCCATCGATCGGATCACTTGGAACCCAGATTGTTGGAACTGATGGAGTGCCACTTTAACCCCTTTAGCATTTAAACCCCCTTTTACTTGTTTCAGTCATTTGACTGTGGCCATGCTGGAGCACTGCCTTTAGTTGAGCGAATCGACCCCAGGACTTATTCCTTGTAAGCCTAGTACTCATTCTATCAGTCTCTTTTGCCGAACCGCTAAGTTACGGGGACGTAAACACACCAGCATCAATTGTCAACTGATGTTGGTGAGGACAAACACAGACACACAAACATACACACACACATACATATATATATATACATACATATATACGACAGGCTTCTTTCATTTTCAGTCTACCAAATCCACTCACAAGGCTTTGGTCGGCATGAGGCTATAGTAGAAGACACTTGCCCAAGATGCCACACAGTGGGACTGAACCCAGAACAATGTGGTTGGTAAGCAAGCTACTTACCACACAGCCACTCCTATGCCTATATCTCAGAGCCAGAGGCAGTTTCAGGCAGGTTTGTATCAGAAGGGTTAAGAATTGTTTCTCTATTAATATATTTTAACCCTTTTGTTACCATATTTCTGTTGAGATGCTCTGGGTTTCGACCCATATCTGGCTAAAATAATCTACCTGTTTTATCTCCAAACTCACCAGATCTGGTCACTCACACTTACCCTACAATGTCATTTCTAAAAACAAACAATCACGTCATAATAATCATTACATTTGACAGAAAATTCTAAATGCTAAGGATTAAATGATCAAATGCATCCAAGCAATCAGCATCTCATCTTTTTCTCTCTTTCAGGTATGTAATATGTTCCGTCCGTTGCCATGTCTATTACCAAAGAAGTTGGATCCCTCTTCAGTGCTTGTTTCTCTGTTAAAACTTTCTATTAGGAATAAGTCCTTTTACTCTAATACACTGGTTCTCAACCATTTTTCTTACTGATGGGCCCTTTTGATTTCTATTTGATTCTAATGGACTCCCATAGCCATTTGATGTCCAAATATCCTATCATAGTTTTATAACTGAATACTAATAGGAATTATATTAACCCTTTTGTTAATGTATTTATTTTGAGATGCTTTGTGTTTCTTTTAATTAATTTTAAATATAACAAAGAATTTAGTAAAATAACTTAGTTATCTTTAAGCTAGTGTTAAGAACACAAATTATGACTAAGGTTTGGTGGAAGGTTTTTATTCAGAACTTTTGAAAACAAGACATTTGCACCACAGTTCCAGAGGCGGTTTTGTATCAAAAGGGTTAAGAATTGTTTCTCTACTATATATTTTAATCCTTTCATTACCATATTTCTGTTGAGATGTACTGTGTTTCTTTTAATTAATTTTAAATATAACAAAGCATTATTAAATCTCAGAATGAGATTGAAACAGTAATCGCTCGACAATGTAAAGTATAGAAGCCATCTTAACATGGCTAACCACATAGGGGGGGTGTTACTGTAGCTTTATAGCCCCAAGAGATCGTCGTCTCTAGCTGGCTTTAGACACCATTTCAGTGCCCTTGAAGTATTTGCAAAGGGAGGCCATCCCTTCCTCGCAAGCCTGAGTGATACGCTCGGACTAGTTTCGGGATTTTTGTCCCTAAAGGTGAAATGGTGTCTAAAGCCAGCTGGAGACGACGATCTCTTGGGGCTATAAAGCTACAGTAACACCCCCTCCCCTATGTGGTTAGCCATGTTAAGATGGCTTCTATACTTTACAAATATAACAAAGAATTTAGTAAAATAACTTAGTTGTCATTAAGCTACTGTTAGGAACATAAATTGTAACTAAGGTTTGGTGGAAGATTTTTAATTCAAAACTTATGTAAACAAGACTTTTGTACAACAGAACCAGAGACAGTTTCAGCCAGGTTGGTAATGAAAGGGTTAAGAAAAACAATGCAATATTTAGTGCACTGTAAGAGTATAACCAACTTTATTGTGCATAAATTTTAACAACAAGGGTCATATGAACCCTACTTGAGAACCACTGTTCTGATTTCTTTCTTCAAACTGCTTTTTCTCTAGAACGTATTACCATTGTCCTGTTTTCCTCTAGACTATGATATTCAGTCCATTACCCCCTTCAATACCACTCCAGCTGAAACTGCCTCTAGCTCCGTAGTACAAATATATTGTTTCCAAAAGTTCTGAATTAAAATCTTCCACCCAACCTTAGCCACAATTTATGTTCCTAACACAAGTTTAATGATTACTAAATTCTTTGTTATATTTATAATTGATTGAAAGAAACACAGAGCATCTCAACAGAAATATGGTAACAAAAGGGTTAAAATATATAATAGAGAAACAATTCTTAATCCTTTTTCTGCAATTTTTCTACAACTGGATGTCCTCCAAGAGTGTAGTGGGTGCTTTTTACATGCCACTGGCACTGGCATATTAGCGTCCACATCTTGATTGTTGATTTCATTATGCCTGTTGTTGTAAACTCCACTTTTCCATGCTTGCATGAGTCAGATTTTTCTGTGGCCAGATGTCCTTCCTGTTTCCAAGTAAGGTTATCCCATGACCAGCCATGTTTTTATGAAAGATTGGTAACAAAAGTCACTGCTTTTGTGACAGTGAATTTGCTTACAGCTGTCACTTGAATCAAAGGAAGCAGTAACACACACAGATGCACATATATATATATATCTATACACGCACACAATGGTTCCTTTTTCAATTTTCATCTACCAAATTCACTCACAAGGACTTGGTCAACCCAAGGCTATAGAGGAAGACAATTGCCCAAGGTGCCACACAATGGAACTGAACCCAAAACCATGTGATTGGGAAGTTAACTTTTTACCACAGAGCTATGTCTGTTAAAAAAAATATTCTTTGAATCTTTTAGATACTGATAGCTCAGCCTGATCTGCTGGAATCACTTTAGACCACAGAAGAATGGAAAAGCCATTGGTTTGTAAGTCATCATTGATTCTCCAGTAAGTCCAAAAGGAAGGTAATTAATTCTTACTGGTTCAGTATGCTTAGATGTAAATAAGAACCATATAGTAGGTAATGAACACCATTGTGAACAAGTACCATAAGGAAGATAGTGCACACTCCTGTAATGGCTCATTAACGTTCAGTGCTGAATTCCAAACCATCAATGGATCTGGGTTATAATAGAAGCATTCACAGTGGTCATTTTTAATGAAGTCTTCTTACACCAATACACACCAAAGTGGATTCAATATGCTAATGGCACCTAGAGTGTAACAACATCTCTAGAATTCCGAGTCCACCTCATACTTATAAGTATATATCCTCTTGAAGCACACAGTCAGAACACCAGACTAGATTATTTACATTATTAAATTTGATGCCTCACATCTGTGAGTACAAATGCCATAATCATGATTGTCCTTGTCTTATATGGCACATGGGGAGAAATAAGGTCAGCAATAAAATACAACTCTATTGGAATCAAATCTGATGACATTCCTTTCAACTTATGAAAACGGATTAAGTACGTTCAAAAGAATATCATCACCATAGTGGTGAGGAATATTAAGCAGAATACCATAAAAGTAAATTATGGTAATTTCTTTCTCATTGCACTTTGCCCCACTATTTTTCATTTCTTTTATGGTGAAGTAATGGAGGAAAGATAGCAACAAAGTATGATTGCTAGGGTGTCCAACTAAAGCGCTCTCTCTCTCTCTCTTTTACACATACATGCAATGAGTGGTTTGTAGGAGGGGCAAAAGTTCATTGACACATCAGTGAGAGGAATAAATTGGCTGGTCTGTGATGTGGTTTTACATAGAAAAACCAAAGGATATTAAACACTTCGCTGTTTAGCTCTGCACTAACTAAACTTACACTACATGATAACGATGGTGACAATGAAACGGCTGGTATACAGATTAGCTTTGTTTGTGTATTGGATTCTTTAAATAATATACTCATGTATCTTAACTATAAATTCTTGCCTCCTATGGCAATCTTGCAATTTGATTGGTAGAAACAGCAACTAAAATCTTCGTTGAATCACACTACATCATCATCGTTGTTTAACGTCCACTCTCCATGCTAGCATGGGTTGGACGATTTGACTTAGGTCTGGCGAACCAAATGGTTGCACCAGGCTCCAATCTGATCTGGCAGAGTTTCTACAGCAGGATGCCCTTCCTAACACCAACCACTCCAAGAGAGTAGTGGGTGCTTTTTATGTGCCACCGGCACGAGGGCCAGTCACGCAGTTCTGGCAACGGCCATGCTCAAATGGTGTTTTTTACGTGCCACCTGTACAGGAGCCAGTCCAGCAGCACTAGCAACGACCTCGCTCAAATGTTTTTTCATATGCCAGTAAGGCAACGCTGGTAACGATCACGCTCGAATGGTGCTTTTTACAATGCACCAGCACAAAAGCCAGTTTGCAACAATCACGCTCGGATGGTGCTCTTAGCACTCCACTAGCACGGATGCCAGTCATCGAATTTGATTTCAATTTCAATATCACTTGCCTCAACAGGTCTTCGCAAACATCATCTTAAAAAAAAAAAAAAGGATGAACCTCATAGAGTCCTGCATACATTGTCTGAAAAAAATGAAAAAGAAGAAAGAATGAGATGTCTATGGTTGGAACCATGGTTACTCATTCAGGGTTGACCTGGAGCTAAACTGTAGATTTCTCATCACATTGATTTCAAATTTTGGTACAAGGCCAGTAATTTCAGGGAAGGGGGTCAAGCCAATTACATCAACCCCAGTGTACAACTGGTATTTATTTCACCAACCGCAAAAGAATGAAAGGCAAAGTCAACCTTGTTGAAATGTAAAGATGGACGAAATGCTGTTGAGCATTTTGCCAAGCATGCTAACGGTTCTACCAACTTGCTGTCTTACAATTTCTCATTTAGAGTACATCAAAGTATATCTTCAGATTCAGAAAATTTTCTTTTAAATCCTGACATAAAACAGTACAATTTTGACTAAGAAAAGGCAACTATCCTGAAATTTTGGCTCCAGAAAAATTTTTTTTTCTTCATCATCAGCATCATCATCGTTTAACGTCCGCTTTCCATGCTGACATGGGTTGGACGGTTTGACTGAGGGCTGGCAAATCAGAAGGCTGCACCAGGCTCCAACCTGATCTGGCAGAGTTTCTACAGATGAATGCCCTTCCTAACACCAACCACTCCGAGAGTGTAGTGGGTGCTTTTTACGTGCCACCAGCACTGGCATCGACCACACTTGAATGGTGCTTTTAATATGCTACTCGCATGGGAACCACTCAGCTGGCACTGGCATCAACCAAGCTTGGACGGTGCTTTTTACGTGCTACCGGCACGGTAGCCAACAGTTTTGACTCCTTTGCGCATAAGGAAGCACAAAAAGATGTCTTTCAAAAAGTGTTTCAACCGTGACCACTCAATATTTTAAAAGCATTTCAACTATTACCGTCCCGTATTTTAAAAGTATGAAGTACTGTAAACAAGATTATCCTAAACTAGCACTATGACCCGGCAACGCCGGGTCATAGTGCTAGTGCATACATATACAGCTGTGTGCGTGCGCACATACACGCGAGTACTGTCCAAATCTCCGACCAATCACATACAGCTAGCTGGCATTCAATTGGCGTATCAAGTTTCAGGCATTTTGATAGAAAATTCACAAAAAAGTCACTTCTATTGATTTTTTAATGGCTTTGCGGGGTGAATGGGGAAATGTAAAGATGTGCACGACCACCCTTGGACGGTTTTGAATGACCATAGAAAGTGCGAGCCCTCTAACTGAAAAATTGTGGATTTGTATAAAGGATATACACACACAGACAGACATTTTGCCGTTTATATATATAGAGATGTCCTTCATACTACACGCTATCACAATTTTTGGTAAAAAGAAGGGGGAAAATGCATTGGACGTATGAAAGATGAAAACTAGAATGATCGCAGATGATGCCTTCGATTTGAGGTGTTAGATCGGATATTATCTGGAACTCAACAATATCTGGCAATACGATAGATTTGTGGATGTTTATGTATTGCCGTCACATAATGTAGTAGAAATAGCAGCTATATACCTCGTCTATGCAAACACTGCAATGTTAAAATATAGAGAAATATTAAAAAACAAATATTTTAAATAAAATTTGAGGTGGTCACGAGAGGAATGCCTTTGATAGTAAATCAGCAGGATCAGGCTTGATCTGAAACTAAATAATCCCAGCCAGTGTCCTCTACTATAGCTTCGGGCTGACCAAAGCCTTGTGAGTGGATTTGGTAGACGAAAACTGAAAGAAGCCCGTCGTATATATGTGTATATATATACATGTATGTGTGTATATGTTTGCGTGTCTGTGTTTGTCCCCCCAACATCGCTTGACAACCGATGCTGGTGTGTTTACGTCCTCGTAACTTAGCGGTTCGGCAAAAGTGACCGATAGAATATGTACTCGGCTTCCAAAGAATAAGTCCTGGGGTCGATTTGCTCGGCTAAAGGCGGTGCTCCAGCATGGCCGCAGTCAAATGACTGAAACAAGTAAAAGAGTAAAGAGTAGTCACACGAACAGCTAGAAATAGCAGTCAAACGATTATTTGTGTGCGTAAACAGCCACGATTACGGAAAGGAATCAGAACTTTCATTTCCAAATTTGCATTATTTATTATTTAAAAAAAAAATTCTGTTTCAGAGCCTACACTGCGGGATACCGGAAAAGATTTACATTAATAGTTTCAGAAATTATGTTTTTGTTGTTGTTCTTTTTCCAATAAAAAGCGATTTGATGTCTTACAAATTCAATAAATGCGTAGATCAGTTAAAGATTCGCTAAGCAAACAAACTTCATTTGAAAGTATTCAAGAGACACGATATACAGACGTGTGTATACATATATTGATTCCTCTTATTAATGTAAGGGCCACATACAATTTTGCTTTCTTTTTCCTTGTTTTTTTTTTTTTCGGGAATGGATAGTTATATCCGATTCAATCGATCCCAGAACATGATCGGTACTTATTTTGTCAACTCCGAAGGGATGCAACAGAAAATCGACCGAATCAGATTGGAATTCAGAACACAGAATCGAAGAACGAATACTATTATTACTCCATCGTTCCTGCTATTCCCCCTACATTAAAAAAACCCGCAAAGTTTGATTTTGTTAACGATAAGCTGCCGCCAGTCTGCTGCACAGAAAAAAGAAGAAAACACATCCCTAGGTGGACTTAGGTTAGTGTAAATGAGACGCGAGTATGTGATGTTCATGCAAGGTTTGAAATAACAAGGAAAGAAAAGTGAAACGAGTTCTCATACAGCTTATGAAAGCTCACCTCCAAACTTAATGGTTTCAAATTTTGGCGCAAGGTCAGTAATTTCGGAAGAAAGAATAAGTCGATTAAATCGACCCCCACTACTCAACTGGCAGAAACGTTAGCACGCCGGGCGAAATGCGTAGCCGTATTTCACCTGCCGTTACGTTCTGAGTTCAAATTCCGCCGAGATCGACTTTGCCTTTCATCCTTTCGGGGTCGATAAATTAAGTAGCAGTTACGCACTGGAGTCGATATAATCGACTTAATCCGTTTGTCTGTCCTCTCTGTGTTTAGCCCCTTGTGGGTAGTAAAGAAATAGGTATTTATTTTGTCGACTCCGAAAGGATGAAAAGCAAAGTCGAACTCGGCGAAGAAATGCGCCCACTCATGATTACACCCACACATATACACGCAGGTACAATACAAACTTTCTAAACACTGATGGTCTGGAACCTCTAATAAACCGCACTCATTTTTGAGCAGGAACTTTAAATTCCTGCTGCTGCCAGACTAGTTTACTATACTTTGCATAGTACAGTACTAATAAACTTGTATCATTTATATTAATGTACAGGTACTTGTATTCCATTATATATCAACAAAGCGTGTGATTAGAAAAAAATCAGTAATCCAGAGGGCTTTGGAACCAAAAGTTTAGGAAAACTGATACATCGATAAATACACACACAGATAAGGAAATAATTTTATTCTCAAACGCAGGATAATGCTAATAATATAGCACGAACAGGATAAACTATCCATATTTTGCAGAAAAATCTGTCGGCGACCAGCCCTCAACACTTCTGAAGCTGACTTTCAACTTAAGTTGAATTTAACACACACACAATATATATATAAATCTCTGAGCGAGAAGTAAACAGTAGCAGCACGGAATCGTGAAAAATTATTTGCCAGCCAAATGTGGCGGTCGCACACACACACACACACATATATATATATACAAACACAGGCGTACACAGAAATGGTATGCATACAAGCATGTATATACCAGCATGTGCCATTTCATTACAGATAATAAATACAAATATATGAAGCAATGCGGCTAATGCTCACATGGTTAACACCCAATACGGTAAATATATGAAGAGTTTGCAAGCCAATGAGTGAGCCTCTATACGGTAACTCGACCTGCTAGAAATACCAGACAAATCGACCCCTTCTATCACACTAACAAATGGTAAGACACACTGGACGATAGAGTTAAAATGTACAAAAAAGACAGGACGGTTATGGTAGGAATGTCTTTGAGCGTACATGTCTACACCTGAGTCGGAAAGGTTATCATGAGGGTAAAACTTGTAATATCAACGAAAAAAAAAGCGAAACGAGTTCTCATACAGATTATGAAGGCGAAGTTTTGTTAAGTTTTATAACGAAGCTCACCTCCAAAAATTTATGGTTTCAAATTTTGTCACAAGGCTAGCAATTTCGGGAGAAAGGATAAGTCGATTAAATCGACTCCAATACTCAACTGGTATTTATTTTATCGACCCCGATAGGATGAAAAGCAAAGTCGACCTCAGTGGAATTTGAACACTGAACTTAAAGACGGACGAAATGTCACTAAGCCTTTTTTCATATAACTAGGACGATTTTTTCCAGTTTATCCTTCCTGTTATAAGATGATAAGAATCTTAGCTACTATTACTAACAGGTCGAGCAAACCACAAGATGGTTTCCTCGCTGTTTGTATTCCCTAAGAGGTAATCTGTGAAATAAGTGTCTGCTGTGTTTATACCGTTTCTCTAAAATTATATCGAGAGCGAGAGAGGCGGGAGGAAAGAGTTAAGCATTCCGTCCATACTAAAATTTTACGCATGGAATATCGTCTTAAAGGGTGGAAACTGGACTCTGTAGTTAAAAAGTTCGCCTCATGATTTCTCACCTAAGTGGTCGATTCTATTGCACAACGCTTTTGCATCCTTGTTCTCTATCATAACTTCGGTTGACCAATAAAGACTTTGGTATTTCTACAGAATAAAATCGGGAATTATCTAGTGCGCAAAAAGCAGTGATGTCTTTTTATGTGTATTTGGCGATCTTTCGACATTGGTCCACAGAATGCCGGTATGAAGAGATATCATTCACCTTCTTTTTCAGCCTAGCTTCTTTACCTATGACGCGAGAGAAGGCTTTGTGTGTGACGTCGTGTACAAATACTGAAGGATTTCCCTGTATTATTTTAAGCACCGTAGAATATTTTTTTTTAAAGAGGGGGGGGGGGTCACCGGGCCACGATCGTAGCCGTCAGGCCACGACGGTGGCCCAGATAGATGTATTTAATTTATGGGCGTTTGTTGGGGTTTAATGTCACTCAAACGTTCCGATACCCCCCAGAATGCAAGAGGACTAATAGTTCAACTAATGACTTTCCAGATGATGTAAAACTTGCCACCATTATATACTAAGAAGACACTTTAACTATTTTTGTTTTATTTATGTGTGCACGGTAGTCTCATTTTCATAAAATGTGCTCAGCAGTCCATGCTATGTAAGTGCAAATCCCAGCGCTTTATGAGTTACGTTTTTAGTTCTGACTTTTTCGCAAACATCTTTCGAAGCATGGTTTTTGAAGAATAATCTCAGATGTTTAAAGTAAATCGGTAATAATAAAATGTTCAAGAGAAAACTAAAATTAAAAAAAAAAAAAAAGCCGAAAAGGGAGGGGCACCTCCCTCACACACCTCTTCACCATTTTCTTTGGCTTATTGGTATTCTACAATACTTTTAAAGCATCTGATGTTAATTCGCGGTTTCAGACGCACAGGATAATTTCCAACTCGAGTCTATGGGAATGCGAGGAATTTTACACACACACACACACACACAGATTAATTAATGAAATATGTGCAATATCTTTCATCGTTGTGTATAAACATCGGCTAACATCGTGGGTGAGAAAACCCAAAAAAAAACGGTGCTTTATGAACGAGGTTCCTTGAAAGAAAGCAATTAGTATAGTCTAAAATGTTTAGTTTTACTAAAACGTGCTGCTCCTTATTATCTGCATGCGAGGGAGACGGCTTTTTCAGATATTTTTTCAACATGTGGTCCAATTTCATGTTGATACAATATCACATAAGACAAGGTCATAATCGAACGGTCAAAAACATAAATAAACTTTCCTTCTGATAAAAAGAAATTGATTGAAAAAAAAAAAACATCACCATAACCGTCATTTACACCTTTGAAAAACGAATCTCTGCAAAAGTACATTAAAAAAAAAATGTATTATTAAGAAAGTTATGAAGAAACAAAATTCGAAGAGGGGGCACCAAACTACAGTTATGCGAAATGTTAACTACTTTCGCCGTCACAGGCCTTCAGAAAAAAAAAATTCAGCTATTGAAAAATTGTATCTAACGATGTTCATAAACTCCGATGTAAAATAATTAGCAATAAATAGAGTATTAACAACTCGAGTAAAACGGCTGCGAGATTCAAAAAATAGACTGCAAACTTCAGTTTATTCACAACTTATGTTCTACCTTAACCTTACTTCTCGCAGATAAAATTATTGCCGTCAAAACAATGATAAGGGCGAGCCAATAAGAGGGCCTGTTTACGAAGTAAAGCGATCTGCTAGAAATAACAGCCAAATATACAAGTTATACGTAATCATCTTTTTAAAATGTTATTATACTACTTTATATACAGAAGAGATGGTTACAGCTCGATCAGAGCTACGATACATTAATTGTCATCGAGAAAAAAGCCAATACAGAAGGATGTAGTAAAAAATCTGAGATAGAAAACTAGGGTTATAGTAATTAATTAGCGTACTTGTTGGCGCGACGTAAGTCAGTTTTGCAAATCAGACACAGCATTCGATAAGCATTACAACGGCTGGTCATCCAGTTATTGTTTTTCAGTTATGTGTGATGAATCTAAATTTTTAATAGCATTTGTAGAAAAGTTGTCAAAATACTGTGGAGTGGAGAGATAGAAAAAAAAAAGAATGAATGCGGTAAAACTGTCCCTTACAGTCCAATGGAGTCAAGCCGAAGCTGGAAGAAAATATCAAATACCAAATAAATATGATGTGCGCGCCAGAGCACATTACCGTTTTCTGTAAGGAGCGAATAGAGTTGAGTTGATTAAATTGATTCGATATTGATACAGCTGTTTGTTTTATCGATCTTGGTTGGATGAAAAGCTAAGTTAAACCTCTAAGGAATTTGAAATCAAAACAGTGAAGTACCGAACTAGCCGGCTCTTTATACAATTTGGCGTCATGACCATTCTAGTGTTTATAAATCGATAGGCACTTGCATGCATACAAGGAACGAATCAATACTCTTTCTCTTTCTCTATAATACACACACACACACACACACACGTATGCATGTAGTTAGTTAATCACAAGCAAAAATCAAAAGATCTGATTTGAACGCAGAAATATGAGGCATCAAAGCATAGCTATATGTTCCACTGTTTGAACCCACTTCTGAAGTTGCAGCGAATAGCAATATCTGTTTCTTCTTACATAAAACAATGTTGGTGGGGGTTGCACCTAGTTAGAGATGGGAAATTATCATCCGAGTCTCTTTATTCATCAAGTGATATCGCTGGTCGAAAGAGTATTATTACTTATCGACTGCAAATGGATTTGAACACAGGACTTAGATTAACAAAATTTAATAATCTTAATATATTTAATCCTCCACTTTATCGTTTTAGTAGTTTTCTACATCAATATTTCTTTTGATGTTAAACTACGAAGGAATAATAAAAATGGATAAGTTTTCCATGCATTTCTCGTGTGTATTAACTGGAGTGAAAACAAACCGATCAGAATGTTTCGATATGCCGAATGACAATAAAAGTTGTACGTTTTGTTATTGTTAAGAGATTCAATCATTAAACAAGTCCAGAAGGATAGATGTTATTATAGGCATCGACAGATAGGTGATTGTAACAGATGAATGTTTGGTTATTACAGAACAAACAAGTGCGAATAAGTCAATTTCGGATAGGAGCAGACGAAATAAATATACACAGAAAGACGTGTTAAAAGTGCGCAAGATGCAACTCAATTCAGTTATTGATAAATTCCAAGTGCACATCTGTTTATGTCCAAGAACATATATATATATATATATATAAACATATAAACAAATAGAGGGAGGACCGTTTAAAATATAACTTGATTATGGATAGCATACAAATATATATGTGTGTGAGTGTGGAGTAATTTTTTTAAACTTGCGACAACTTTCTAGGTTGGAACAATTCTAAAGTACCGTCAGTCAACTACAAATATGTCTTCGCGCCTGCACGATGGGAATAGGGGATAGCTTCATTTATCCTAGTGTTCTTAACCCCACCAAGGTGAACTTAGCCTTTTACTCTTCGGTGACGTCGGTCAAATAGGTACAAAGTTATTTTATCAATTACATGCATCGCCAAAGATTTGAGACTCTTTGTGCCTATAAAAATCAACGTTGTAACTTTGTGTGTTTTTATTTAGTTACAAATCAACCTTAATAAAAATAGACCAATGATCAAGATGTTCCTGTCGTAACCATCTCGACTTTTATCAGACATTACTCGCCGCACTATTTTGTATTTCTGTAGTATTATTGTTGAGTGGAGACAATTTAGAGGTCACACAAAAGGCCAGCTTATTTGGCAATTTAGGAATAAGTGCAGACTTCATTTTCCAACGGATCCAAATTCATAGATTCCGATCCGAAACTCGCCCGATTTTTCACCAGTAACTTCTCTTACAATTTTGTGTGGTATTTTAAAATAGCTGTCCTTTGAAGTCCCGTATCTTATGGGAAAGAAAAATCGTAAGGAAGAGGATGAGGAAAATATACCCATTTTTCTGAAAGTTATAAGGAAATAAAATCGACTTGTGTGAATTATCCAAAACTTCTCTCCTCACCCTGAATTTTTTTTTTTCCACTTTAAATTCCGACATAATTGGAATCTACATCATCTGCAATAAGTTTCTATTTGTAGAAAAGTTCAATAAAAAAAAATATCAATTTATCCGAGAATTATAGGCGAGGGCACATTTGTGTTGGTATGCCAAAAGAACTTTTTTTCCCCCCTTTCTTCGTGAGGTACTGAACCTCTAGAGACAGTTATTCCAAAATTCCACCAACTTTTGTTGGCATTTCCCTCCAACCTTTTAACTTTCAGTTTGTCTCGGATAAACTGTTAATTTGTTTCGTAGATTTGCTGGCTTCGTAACATAAAAGTACTTTGATTTGCAGTAACAGATTTGTTTTGTGGTCGAGCGCCGGGCATTCTCCATGCAAAACATATTTATTACATGTTCGAAGTTATTACTACTTGATTATTTAAAACTTATTTTTACAATTTTTCATTTAAAAAACTGAAAAGAAGGCTAAAACTCCCGAAACTAAAAAGAAAACTAATTTAAGTGAAAACGGTATGTTTTTTGGCTTAAAAAAAAAAACGAAAAGTTTTTACAACTATTTGTTGCTAATTTTTTAATAATAAAAGTATTTGAGTGGAATTGATTTTTCTCTATTTGATATCAATAAAAATATCAACTGAATAATATACATTAGTTTACCTGTAAACGGGGCCCCTAAGCGAGTCGATTTACAAATTTAATATCAGAGACTTGCTAGAAATAGCAGTCAAAATTCCGAACACTCATTTTAGATCTTAACTTATAAATAATCTGATACAATCACAACTCTATGTTTTACACAATAAATGGTACACAAATGAACAACAAAAATAACAAAATTAATTCTTAATTGCAACAAAAATATTCCAAACAAGCTGGCTGCAGTAGAGTAAACAAGGCTAAAATAATTAAACCGTCAAACAAGGCAAATAGTTTGACAAAGTGAAAGCAGCACATTAAACATAAAAATGACCAGGATGTGGAAATTTGTGTTTACATAGATTTATATAAAGTGTAGAGTAAGGTGTGAGAGGAAGTGAACTTGTGTTAAATGTAACTTGATTTACGAGATAAATAAAAAGTGCGTGCGGCGAGTTATGTTTAAATGGGGGAAAAAAAAACAAAGTGAATCGAAGTTTTAAAAAAGACACATAGACATGTAGAAATGCAAATATAACAAAGAAAATAAATAAAGGAGAAAAATATATTACGATTAAGAAAACTTTTAGTGAAGTAAAACAGTTCTAGAGAAAGATTAAGTATTTTGCACTGGAACAAGGACCAGACATGCAGGAGGAAAGGGTGGCCGAAATTTCACAGCAGTAACATCCTCATTCTTTATCGATCTGGTTGGAAGGGTGACTTATTTTGAAAGCTTCCAGTGGCAACAGATCCTTGTTGATACGACTTATCATGGGAAAAGACTCCATGTTTACATTGTAACGTTCAGCATTGTAAACCTGCGGTACTAAGCATAAATCGGCCATAGTAATTTCATCACCTACGCAGTATTTACCAGCAGACTGTTTTAGCAGATTCTCGAGGGCATGAAAGCCTTTCTCGATCCAGTAGAGGGACCATTCCATCTTTTTGTCACCGAGTTTCTGAAGAACGCCCACATTCTGTAGCGGTTGGATACCCGATACAATGCATTCACAGATCTCGCGGACAACAGCTTTCTTAGCAGGACATTTAGGGAGCAGTGCAGGTTCGGGTCTGGTGTCATTTAGGTATTCCATAATTGCCATCGATTGGGTTAGCGTTATTCCGTCGATCACCAAAGCTGGTACTTGTTCCATCGGATTCATTTTTTTGAACTCATCACTATGTTGCTGCCCACCATCTTTCACAAGGTGAACAGCTTTATATTCGTAAGGGATATTCTTCAGAGCCAACGCAATCCTCACACGCCAGGAGCACGAACTGCGCCAGTACGAATACAATATTGTGGTCATTTTTATAGGAAAGGAAAATTGCTAGCGAACAGTCACTTAATATTAATATTTGATAGCGAAAATTAGGAAACCAGGACAAGTTAAGCTCGATGTGGTGATTTCGTTACTCCACCAAAAAGTCACGTAACTGAAGCCACGTGGGTGACTTATAAATAGATGTATGGAGGATCAAAAGAGATGTATATTCGTCTGGTTCCTGTTCGCGTTTCTTTATAATACCGGTGTTTAATACATGAAATGCATCAATTTAGATGGACTGAAACACAGTACACACACAAATACAAATGTATACAAAAGCATGTGTGTGTGTGTATACATATATATATGTGTGAGTACATATATATATATATATATATATATATATATATATATATATATATATACACATACATATATATATATAATCATCATCGTTTAACGTCCGCTTTCCATGCTAGCATGGGTTGGACGATTTGACTAAGGTCTGGCGAACCAGATGGCTGCACCAGACTCCAGTCTGATCTGGCAGAGTTTCTACAGCTGGATGCCCTTCCTAACGCCAACCATTCCAAGAGTATAGTGGGTGCTTTTACGTGCCACCGGCACGAGGACCACTCAGGCAGTACTGGCAACGACCATGCTTAAATGGTGCTTTTTATGTGCCACCTGCACAGGAGCCAGTCCAGCGGCCTTGGCAACGACTTCACTCGAATGTTTTTTCACGTGCCACCCGCACAAGTGCCAGTAAGGAGGCGCAGGTAACGATCACGCTCGAATGGTGTTTTTTACATATATGTACACACACACACACACACGTGTGGCTGTGTAGTAAGAAGCTTGCTTCTTAACCACATGGTTCCAGGTTCAGTCCTACTACGTGGCACCTTGGGCAAGTGTCTTCTTCTATAGCCTTGGGCTGACCAAAACTTTGTATGTGGATTTGGTAGATGGAAACTGAAAGAAACTCATATATGTATGTATGCATGTATGTATGTATGTATGTATGTATGTATGTGTGTGTGTGTGTCTGTGTTTATCCTCCTACCATCATTTGACAACTGATGTTGGTGTGTTTACGTCCCTGTAACCTTGCGGTTGGGCAAAGGAGACCAATAGAATAAGCACTAGGCTTACAAAGAATAAGTCCTGGAGTCGATTTGTTCGACTAAAGGCAGTGCTCCACCATGGCCACAGTCAAATGACTGAAAGGAGTAAAAAAATAAAAGAATATATAGGTATCCATGTACATCATCATCATCATCGTTTAACGCCCGCTTTTCCATGCTGGCATGGGTTGGAAGGTTTGACAGAGGACTGGCAAGCCAGGAAGCTGCACCAGGCTCCAATCTGATCTGGAAAATTTTCTACATCTGGATGCCCTTCCTCATGCCAACCACTCCGAGAATGTAGTGGGTGCTTTTTATGTGCCACCAACACAGGAGCCAGTCAGATGACACTGGCAACGACCATGCTTGAATGGTGCTTTTTACATGCCACCAGCATGGGACCAGTCAGGCAGCACCAGCATCAGCCATGCTTGTATGGTGCTTTTTACATGCCACCAGCACAGGAGCCAGTCAGGTGGTACTAGCATCAGCCACAACAATGATTTCACTTGATTCAACACGTCTCCTCAAGCACAGCATAGTTTCCAGTGATTGAAGGGTACTCTTAAATGGGCCAGTTATGCAGCACTGGCATAGGCCACGGCTACGATCTCACTTGGCTTGCCAGGCCGTCTCAAGCACAGCATATCTCTAAAGGTCTCAGTTGCTTGTCATTGCCTCTGTGAGGCCCAATATTTGACAGTCATGCTTCATCACCTAATTTATAGACAGATATATATAATATCAAAATGTGACTGCGTGTGAACCGTTGGTGATTTTTTTTCCTCCATCTTCCCTTCTCTGGATCTTTCCTTTTCCTATGTTTCTGACAAAGAGCTCCGCTCAAAACGTAAAACCCTCCTTCTTCCCTTCCTTCCTGAGTGTCCAATAATACTATATTTGTTCCACGTCCTCGCGTTGTGTTTTCTTTGTGTTTTCATGTTTGGATTAGCGATATATATAATATACAGATAGGCCCACCTACAGTTTTACCCTCTCCAATTTTGTTTCCTCACATCTTCTTTAGAAAGTGCATATTTTTTAATAAAGTTTTGCAACAATTTATTTTTGAGAGTTTAAGTTATGGTTATACTGATAAAATGTTGGGAAAACTTTTTGAGGTGGAGAAAGTTTTGGTTCATTCCTACGTCTTTGATCTTATAACCTCAGTTTCCATAATTTTAGACATTTTTTTTTTTAATCTTTTCGTCTTTTGCTCATTTCGGTAATTGGATTGCGACCATGTGGCAGCACCGCATTGAAGAACTTTTTTTGAAGACTATTTTTTCTAACTCGTTACATCCTGAGTTCAAACATTGCTGATGACGAATTCGCTTTCAAGCTTGCCATCTTGGATTACTTTTATAAAATGAACATTTACAATCAGTTAATGATGT